>NC_081352.1:38690780-38864767 GCF_029784015.1 Lycium ferocissimum | reverse complement strand
GAGAAATCTCAGTCTCCTTATGTTTGCTTTCAGTTCTTTTTATGTTATTGCTTAGTCCCACATTGGCCATAAAAAAGGTAATTAAGTATGATTTTTGCAGTTTTAACTCATTCATTGTTTACATAAAAAAAAATAAAAAAATAAAAAAATAAAACTAACTAGTCAATTTGGTTTGTGTATAGTCATATGTGGTGTACATGGGTGCTCATTCACATGGAAATGAAGTTACATCCGTTGATTATGATAGAGTAACAGATTCACATCACAAGTTTCTTGGATCATACTTGGGAAGGTAATCGTGTACTTAATTATGTAATGCTTTTAATTAAGTCGTATTCCCTTTGTGATTATGTGAATTTTTCCAAAATCTTACACGTTTGTAATCTCAACAACAGCACTGAGAAAGCAAAGGAAGCAATTTTCTACTCTTACACTAGGCACATCAATGGCTTTTCTGCTATGCTTAAGGATGAAGAAGCAGCAGAAATTTCAAGTAAGCGATGTGGGGTAGTCTTGATCTTTAGTGTAATGTAGTATTTAACTTCTGTTTAGGATTCGTGCCAAGTAGAGTTCGAGACCTGGTGTCTTCCAGTAAAGTTCACTTGCCTGACTAATTCAGATTCAGGGCACGTCTTTACTTTGAGAGTTTTTAAATTTGTTTGAACACGAGCATACGATTGCCAGTGTATTTAGTATAATATGATGTTGTTAATATGAACTTTTTTTTGCAGGGCATCCCCAGGTAGTATCAGTATTTGAAAACAGGGGAAGAAAATTACACACAACAAGATCATGGAACTTCATGGGGTTGGAGAATAATGATGGAGTTATTCATCCAAGTTCACTATGGAAGAAGGCAAGATTTGGAGAAGATACCATCATTGGCAACCTTGATACTGGTAATGCTTTTTATATTCACTATTTTATACCCAATTTACAGACCCATAATTTCATGTTTGAAGATTATTCTGCAATATTTTCAACCCTTCCCTTTAATAGCGGTTTTGCCAAGCTATGAAGAGTGCTTTGTAAATAAAATATTTTTGAAGAATAACGTGTTTGGCTAATCAATTAAAGAATTTTTTTTGTCAATATTAAAGCATTAATTTGTCCAATTCCAAAAGGGCTTCCGGTAAAAGCTACTTTATTCAGCTTCAAAAAAATAATTTTTACTACAAACAAAGGCACTTATTCTCTTTCCTAAAAGCTTAACCAAATTTTTGAACTATCTAAAATAAGCTTTTTAAAAGAAAAAAAATACTTTTGCCTCAAAAGCTTGATCAAACAAGCTATTAGTCCCTACTTTAGTCAAACAATAGGCATGTGGAGAAAATTGCGCTTGCAATAAGTTGCGCCTTAGACCATTGACTTTGTTGATGTGAAAATGTGTTATTTTGTGATCCCATAATTGTGATAAAGACCTTGTTAGAAACTTGTGTGATTTGATCTTGATAATAATAAACTATAGTAGTTGAATTGAATATTGATATTTCAAGATCTCATTAATCTCGGTGCCTTGGCCAACCCACTTTCACATATACCAAAATAATTATCTATTTGACGAAGGTTCTTTTATCGACAATTTCTGCACCTTTCAGCAATTGAAGGAGTAAGCAGTGGAGAAGTAGAATTATTTTATTCATAATATCATAAGTGTTCAACTTATTACAAGAACTAACATACTCTCTGGTTGGCGGGGTCAATTCTCATAATATTTTAGTTACAATTGCAATTAGTACTCTCATTGACAATCCATATCATTTTGCTTGCTGTGCAACTCTAAGCAAAGACATGCATGTTGGGAAATTACTCAGCAATCTAGAAGCTAAATTCCTGTATTTATTGATAAAAAATAATGTTCATAAAAGTTGAGGAACTTAAAACTTTTTTTTTTTTCTTTCATGTCCAATTATCATATAGCTTGTGTTGTCCTATCGTAGACAAAAGCCTACACAGTGGCGCGGTCATACTTTTCTAAGGCAGTGGCGGATCCAAGATTTTCACTCAGGGGTTCGAAAAAAGCAACAAAAGCTAAATATAAAAAATAATGTTGTCCCTGGGAAGGGAACCTGGACGCTAGAGATAATATTGAACACCCTAAACCGCTTGAGCTAATCTTTTGCATTTATTTAGGGTATTCAAAAGTTAATATACTTATACAAACACAGAAAATATATCCTATATATGCAATGTAATTTTTTGCCGCCCTCCCCACCCAAATCCCTTCGCTAAAAAAATACACTATGTCTATAAGTAAAAAGTTTCCCCTTAATTTTTTTCATGTATTTATTGCTTTTTATTTTGACCCTCTTTAGCGGAAGTTTTGACTCTGCCACCGTTAGTGAATGGTGTTGTCACTGAAAGCAAAGAACAAGGTGGAAACAAAAGTAGAACTAAAAGAACAGAACATGTAAGAAAAGCTTAGGTTCTGATGCCCTTGCCTCAAAAGATGGATGATTTCATCCTTCCTTCTTTGTCTTAATTAGTCAACCTTTTGCAATTCACAATTCCCATATATCTTTTCGCCTTTGACAGCTCATTTCATGCTATTTTTGTGTATGAACTTAGACTAAAAGTAACTGTAAGAGTTCATAAAGATTAATTTTCTTTCTTACATTATGACATTGGCTGTTTTCCTCAATACTCTTAACTTTTTGTTTGATGGGGTTGTGGACCAGGTGCCTGGCCTGAATCAGAAAGCTTTAGTGATGAAGGATTGGGACCAATCCCTTCAAAGTGGAGAGGAATTTGTCAAAGTGATTCTGATCCCACCTTTCATTGCAATAGGTACTGTATATCCCTGTGTCCACTTATTTTATCACCTTTCTTCACAGCTCTACAAACAGAATATTTTGCACTTTAGAACTTTCTAATCACTGACATTGTACCCATCTAAAATTTAAACCATACATCTATCTTTATCACTATAAAAAAACTGGTATTAACTATGAACTGCTTGTTAAATTGCCGTAGTAATCCGTCCAGTTAAATTGCCAATTAGCTTACTTTAACGATTCGGCTCCGTCCGCTTCCTAAATAATCCGTAGCTAAATAGAATTAGCGACGGATTTAACCATTCAGCTACAGAATTTGTCCGTCGCTAGTTCCTACTCTTTTAGTTGTGATTGTTTTAATAAGTTTTTAAGTTTTTGAAAACATAAGTAATTCTAATGTGATTGTTGATCTGTTCCCTATGTCACCAATCCACGATAATTTAAAATAAGTTAAGAAATCCTACTTCAAACCATCCGTTTAGGATATGAATTCAACATTTTAGTATCAGAATGAAGATTTTGACATTGAAGTTATGTCGATTTTTTAATAAAGGAAGCTAATCGGAGCAAGGTACTTCAACAAAGGATATGCTACTCTAGCAGGATCTCTAAATTCAACTTCCAACACACCACGAGACACCGATGGCCATGGTTCCCACACGTTATCCACAGCCGGTGGGAGCTTTGTTAAGGGAGCTAGTGTTTTTGGGTATGGAAACGGGACGGCAAAGGGTGGATCACCAAAAGCAAGAGTAGCAGCTTATAAAGTTTGCTGGACTCCAATTATGGGCAATGAGTGCTTTGATGCAGATGTCTTGGCTGCTTTTGATATGGCAATTCATGATGGCGTGGATGTGCTTTCGGTGTCACTTGGAGGAGAAGCAGTAGCATATGCCAATGACAGTGTTGCTATCGGTGCATTTCATGCTGTTAAGCATGGAATTGTTGTGGTCACATCTGCTGGTAACTCTGGTCCTGGTGCTGGTACAGTATCTAATGTTGCACCTTGGGTCATCACCGTTGGGGCAAGCACCATGGATCGTCAGTTTCCTAGCTATGTCACCCTCGGAAACAACAAGCATTACAAGGTAATTTTCTTTTCCTTTGTCTGAAAATTATAGTATATATGTAAATTGTTACAAAACATATACACTGATTATGTATATTATATGTTTATGTATATTACATGTATATTTATGTATATTTATACTTAAAATACAAACCTATACATTTTATGGCTATTTTGTAAATTAAATCACTGAAAGGCATTGGAATGTAATTATCGCTTGTTATTGTTAAATTCCGGGAGTGATATTCTTACATTGTTGAACCTCGCTAGAATCTTTGCTCTGTGAGCTGGAAATTTATATTATTGTCTTGATTGTACTAAATGAAATGTTTATAGGGAGAAAGCCTTTCAGTTGAAGCACTACCCAAAGGAAAGTTCTTCCCAATTATCAGTGCTGCTTCAGCAAAAGCTCAGCATGCTATAACCGAAGACGCGTGAGTATAATCTTATTCACTTCCCTAGTTCTTAAAAAATGCAAATTTCACATGTTGGGTTAAGATTTAGTTATTTATATGTGCTTCTGCAGTCAACTATGCAAAGCTGGTGCATTGGACCCTAAGAAGGTAAAAGGATCTATTTTAGTTTGCCTAAGAGGAGATAATGCAAGGGTTGACAAGGGCCAACAAGCTGCTTTAGCAGGTGCAGTTGGAATGGTTCTAGCAAATGATTATGCGTCTGGCAACGAAATTATTGCTGATCCTCACGTCTTACCTGCTACGCAAATTAGTTACAATGATGGACTATCTGTCTTCGCTTATCTTGACTCAACAAGGTATAACAAGTAATGAATTGATTTAACTTATATACACTTAAAGTATAAGGACTTTATCTAACTATGCCACTTCATTTTCTTGTTAAAACGTTTTAAGCAGTGCACCTACAGCTTCCATCACACATCCAACAACTCAACTGGGGACAAAGCCAGCTCCGGTTATGGCAGCCTTTTCATCGATAGGGCCTAACACTGTTACACCTGAAATTCTTAAGGTTTTAATACAAATTCAACATTGTAATTTGTTTGAGCTTATTAGAATAATAATGTCATTCGTTGGGTCATTTATTTGAGATAATGTTTGCAGCCTGATATCACTGCTCCAGGAGTGAGTATAATTGCTGCCTATACTGGCGCTGAAGGACCTACAAATCAAGATTTTGATAAACGTCGGGTTAAATTTAACTCAGTTTCAGGCACTTCTATGTCATGCCCTCATGTTTCTGGTATTGTTGGCCTTTTAAAAACCCTCCACCCAACTTGGAGTCCTTCTGCTATCAAGTCCGCAATTATGACAACTGGTGAGTAAAATAAAACTTTTAAAAATGTGAATCTATTTGCATCGCATAATTTCCTAATTACTACCCTGGTTCTGGTTCTGGTTTTGATGCCATGTTATTTTTCTTGTTGTATAGCGAGAACGCGAGATAATGCTGTAGAGCCAATGTTGAATGCTAGTCACATCAAGACAAGTCCATTTGCTTATGGATCAGGGCACGTAAGGCCAAACCGTGCCATGGATCCTGGCTTGGTCTACGACTTGACAATTGATGATTATTTGAGTTTTCTCTGTGCACAAGGCTACAATGAAACTCAAATAAAGACATTTACCCAAGGACCTTTCAAATGCCCCGATCCGATTAATTTCATCAACATGAATTTACCCTCAATCACAGTGCCTAATCTCAATGGGTCCGTTACTGTTACAAGAACTTTGAAGAATGTTGGATCTCCAGCTACGTATAAAGCTCGTATTCGCAGGCCCATTGGAATTTCTGTTATTGTTGAGCCCAATATTCTTGAGTTCAAGAATATTGGTGAGGAGAAATCGTTTAAGCTCACATTGAAGGTTAAAGGAGTTAATGCACCAAAAGATTATGTATTTGGACAGTTAATTTGGTCTGATAGTAAGCACTATGTTAGAAGTCCAATTGTAGTAAAATGTAACTAGGCAGGTTTGTCAGATTTTTTTCAAGTAATGACTGCAAGTTAGTTCATTGATATTTTTTTCTCCAGTCCAGCAAAAAAAATGAGAAAGGGATGTGTACTTAATGAAAATCTTTTAGTGAGAATTCAATGCAGTCTGAATATAATCATTTTTTTTTAAAATTATTTTTATTACATGGGGGGAGGGGAAGGGGAAATGGGGAAAGAGATTCTGATGTAGGATTCCGAACCCTCACCAACAAGGTGAGTTCGGGTAACCAATGAGCTTACTAAATCCCTACCGAAGATAATCACTTGTTAATTGTGAAATGTCATCTGAGAAACAACACGTGGTGAGGGCGTAGTTTAGCTATGAACTAGTAGCTGTTTATTGTCAGCATTGTTTTAACTTTTAAGCAGTGGTGCTCACAAGTCATAAATGCGAGTGGCATGAAGTTTAGTGCAATCTATTTGAACAGATGAAAAAGAATTTTGTTCCTTAACAATGTACTCTTTTTCCATCCTTAACTTGCTTTGTTATTGTTATATTCTGAGCTGAGAGTCTATCGGAAACAGTCTCTCTACCTCTCAAGGTAGAGGTAAGGTCTGCGTACACTCTACTCCTCTCCATATCCCACTTGTGAAATTACACTGGGTATGTTGTTGTTAACAATGTACAAAGCTTATCATAACGAATATTTAATGATGGATTGCAATCAATGATGGATTGCAATCACTAAGTAATACTTTGGATCTTTTGGCTGCAGTGAGTCACTTCTGGTGTTTGGTTATCAAAAAATATTTTCCTTGAAAAACACTTTCAGTTAAAAATTTGAGTCCTTTAATTCTATACCTATCTCTATCAGACAACGGATTTAGGTGTGTATTGGGACAGCATGATGAAACCAGCCAAAAAGAACGGGTAATGTATTACTTGAGCAAGAAGTTTACATCCTATGATGGCTCATACTTTATTGGAAAGAACTTCTTGTGCTTTGACTTAGAAGTTGAGGCACTACCTATGGCTTATACCACTCACCTCATCTCAAGAATGGATTCATTGAAATATATCTTCCAGAGGGTCAGAAATATATCTAGAGGGTCGATTACAGGTTCATGTGAACCCAGTAAATACACACACACTGCCCATTCAATTATTATTATACTATTAACTTGAAGTTGCCCATGATTTGAGTCCTGAATTTTTCTTGCCCAACACTTGGACGTTATTATTAATATCAATCAGATAAAACCTACACGAAATGAAGAAACTACTGAAAGATTATAGGATTTTCTCCGTGGAATTATGTATATCGATCATACACAAAAAGAAAAGAAAAAGGAAATCCTGTTTTCTTTCTGTACGAGGGAGAACAGATATCCGAATTAGGAAGAGATCTTCATGATGAGCTCCTGTATACAAATGACATAGCATTGGACTACCTGATTTTGGTGTTGTCATTGGAATTTTCATCACAATGTGTTGCCTAATCCATGACCATATACTCAAATATTGCAGGGCCTAAGTAGAATTTTGATGCAATCTGATTGTTAAACCATTTTTGAACTCCACATATGGATATGCAATAGGTTGTTCTCCTTCTTCTACGTCCCATCTACATCGCACGTGTCCATATTTAGTACAATTAAAAAATATAAAAACTTCTAATGGAATTTTAATTATAACAGAAAATAAAAAGAACCACAATACGAATATGTTAGATGAGATAAATTTGGGTTACCAATGGCTTGTTTGATGAAACTGTAGAAATCAGCTAAGTTTGAAAACATATTTTATTACTAAAAGTGCTTTCTGGAAAAATGCTTTGACAAAGTTGCAGTTTGTGTTAGACTTAAATTATTTGAGAAGTGCTTTTGTTAGTAATTCATGTTCAATATTTTCAAAAATGGCTTTTACATGTCAAATTACCTACAAAATTTTGATTTGGTAAATCTGAATTTTTAATGTCTAATCTTGTTATAAAAGAAAATCAAAAAAGATTATA
The DNA here is from genome assembly GCF_029784015.1 of Lycium ferocissimum. NCBI lineage: Eukaryota > Viridiplantae > Streptophyta > Magnoliopsida > Solanales > Solanaceae > Lycium > Lycium ferocissimum. The sequence goes on along the minus strand of NC_081352.1, from coordinate 38,857,000 downwards.
TTTCGAAAAATTACTCTTTTCAACTTCTACGTTAAAGCTAAAAACTTTCGGTTATTAAAAGTTTAGTCAAACACCTTCCTTCTCTAAAATAAATATTTTTAAAATAAAAAAGAATACGTCATTTTGACCCAAAAGCCTTAACAGCATGTAGGGGTGTTCAAATGAGATCGAAAAACCGATCCGAACCGGTAAACCAAGTCAAACCAACTTAATAAATCGAAAACCAGCTTGGTTTAACTTGATTTGGTTTTAAATTTTAAAAAACCGATGACATTTGGTTTGGTTTGATGTTAAACCAAAAAAACCCGAACAAAACCGATAGATACATACATATTTAAAATATATATTTCTATATATATATATACAAAAGTTGACCCATTCCAAGTCCAATGCAAATTCAAATAATTAGAACGAAAAGTGTAGCCCATTTAAGTTTAAGGTAAAATAAAAAGAAATTTGCTAAAGGTAAAATAGAATTTTCGCCTTATTCAGTTTTACGGTTCCTTCATTTACATGCCATCTGAATTACTACTGATAAGCTAGCATTTTATCCGTAACAAATTAAGGGGAAGAAAATGGCAATTGGAATTTAAAGGGATTTGGTAGATGACTTTGTCTTTCTGTTTATCATTTTTCGTTTTAACTTCTGTGATTTCTTCTCAATGCTTCATAAACTCGATGAGTCTGCATAACAAAAATTCTTGAGGGGCTGCGTAATATCAAAAGGCTATATGTAGGGAGGTAACTAGAATCATGAAACGTAGATGTTATGTTTCTGTAATTCTATACCCAAGTCATAGGTCTATACCTAAATAAAGTTAATGAATTAATTAAGAAGATTCTTAGATTTGAATGGATGACGGTCAAAAGCCGTATTTAGTTACCATTTGATTCAAAGGTTCTCTGTATTAATACATTCTTAAAATCCGAAAAAAATCGCAAAAACCGATAAAACCGAAAAAATCGAAACCGATAGAATTTATACAATGATGTTCGGTTTGATTTGAATATTAGAAAAAACAGACTTAATTTGTTTGATTTCATTTTAACCAAAAACCGAGTCAAGGACTACGAACACCCTTTTTTAGATGGTAAAACACCTTTTAGGGTACTAGGTGATTGTATCCAATGACTTTTGTTGTTGAAATTAACAATATTAGGACAGTGGAAATTATTTACTATAAAATAATATATCAAACATAACTGATCACAAGAAGTGCTACAAAATATAAATTAGAGATTTACCGGTACTTTTGTACAAGGTGGTGGAGGAAGAATGCTACTTCAACCTTTGCAAGTTCAAATCCAGGGCAACACCTCGACCCTCCCCCAAAAGGAGTCAATTTCTTGCATATTTGCTCATCACTCTAAACATTTTATTTTAATGCCAAAAAAAAAAAAAAAAAGGAGTTAACAAATTGATAATGAGACATACTTAAAAGAAAGAAAAAAAAATGAGATATGGGGCTTTGTTTAGAGGGGAATGGGTATCAACACTTTGTTATGACATAATCCCTTGTCATAAAGTAGATACAGGTCATATTGGAGTAAATTATTATCTAATTAATAACCTTTTTTCACAAATAATTATCACGTGTCTTCTATTATTGACGTTGAAGACCCACAATGTCAGCGTTGGTTCTAACATTAGTCTAAGATATTTACTTATCAGAACAGGATTTGAGTTTATAGGTACATGCAGAAAAATTTCACACTACTAATGTAAATTGATCTATAAGTAATTTGTGGAGTAATAACATGTCACTTTCTGTTTATTTTATTTATTGAAGAGATTTTTTTTTTATTTTTTTTTAGCAATTTAACTTTACAACAATTAATAGTATAAATATTTCTTACTACTATCAGTATAAAAACTTAAATTTGAATTAGTTCTTTTGATTTAAATTACATGCAACTGCATGTAAAGATTTTCTTTTTCACCATGAATATCGTTTAATTCCTTGATTTTAGCTATATACAACTATTTGTGAAAGAAATTATTTACACAAGGTCACCCAACTAAACCTTCTTAAATTGTGAATTTTGTAATCTTGAAAAATTGCTTATTATAACATGTAACGGTAAACTTTATATTGCAAAAATTTCTTATATTAACCGTGTATATAAATTAAACTCAAACTGATATAATTAATTACCTCCCATCTCCAAGGATTAAACTGGAGGGCATTGGCATGTACTGATGGGTCCAAATGAACTGCACTAAATACTGGTAGGACCTTCCAACCTGCTGGAATCACATAATCTACATACACAATTTTACATTTAAAAATCATTCTTAAATGTCAAGAACACTTTAAAATCTGGAAAAAGTAGAATTGTACTATGGGAAAAGTTCATGCATGCATAATTACACATGAACATTTTTTAAAATATTTGGAGCATTACAGGTCAACAACATACCTCTAAAATTGACGTCTTTAAGGGCCTTTCGGTGCACGAATTTGACAACATTCCCATATCTGAGAGCTTCATTTATGACCTGTATTTAATATGAATAAAATAAATTAAGTTAAAGACATCAAAAATATAATATAAAGTCTATAATTTATGATATTCAGTAATGAGTGCTGTCTGCTCATTTTCTCAACCTTTTGAGTGAAGTCCATCTTCTTGTAATCTTCCCAATTCAAAAGCTCCTCCTTTTCCTTCGTGCTTCGTATGTTATCATGCTCTTGCTACAACATATATTAGTAATGAGACTTTAGAAATTAAAAAAGGCAAGTCAAAAATATAACGATTATAATAATAACAAAGCAATAAAATTTGTACATCCATTTTATCCGTGTAAGTCTTTTCTATTTTACAAGGCTTAATTACAAAAGTATATCTGTAAACTCTATGAGTAGTTTTTATTTAGATTGAAGTGTGATTATCACATCTAAAAGCTTAAATTGTTAAAACGAAAACATTTTTATTTATTTAATTATATCCTCAACACACTCCGGCTAACCTTATCCTTTTTTATGATTCAAGCACGTGAATCTTTTTCAATAAGAGGCGGCAATTCGAATCAAACTCAAGACCTCTACATGCACAGGTACTACCTTAAAGTGTGTGACTCTCTTATCTAAAAACTAAAGTTATTAAATAGATCATAATTTATTATTGAATTATATTCGGAATGCTCCATCATTTATCTCATTCTTCAACGTCTCATTAAATTAAGTTAATTAACACTCTACTAATTGGAACACTAAAACTGAATTCAGGTAAAAATACTTAATAAATACGAAGTACTTCTTATTTTGCTAAAACGCCACATATTTCGGAACAAATTCAATTCATCAATAAGACAAATAATATAAGCCCAAGTAAAGATAATTTAGAGAGAAATATGTGATTACCTTAAGTTGATCAAGAGCCTTTTGTGATTGACCAACAAAAAATACAACCATAGCCATAAGAAGGGAAGTGGTCTCATAACCACCAAGTAGGGAATCAAGAACAAAGCTAACTTTTTCATCTTCAGATAAGGTATCAACACAAAGAAGTATCTCTAGAAAATCATTCCTTTTACTATCACCACCAGCATGTTTTCTTCTTCTATCCTCTATAATTGCTTTGATATTAGAAGATATTCTGCTTCTAGCCTGTAAAGAAAAACAAAAAGTTGAATTTCACATGCCTACTTTTAATCTTTTTGCAACAAAAGCATATCTAAAAAATGAAGTTTATAATAAACAATGCTATATGCTTTAATTAGTGAACCTGCACAGCTCTTGCATATGGAGTTCCAGGTATGTAGAGTGGTAAAGAAATTAGGCCTCTCATGAATGCAAGAAAATCTTGAAGAATTGTTGCACTTCGTGGATCATCCGGAGTTAATCCAAGAACTTGCTTCACTATCACATTAAATGAAAACTGCATTCAACCCCACACAAGAAAAACCAAAATTTATGTCACAACACAAATTTATTAGTTTAAATTCTACGCACTAACAGTAAAATAGAAAGAGTTATATATCTGATCGCCCGACCAAAAGCTATACATTAATTATACATCTCTTTGTTTTTTGACGAATGGTTATTTAAGTTAATTTCATCATTATTTAGTAAGAAGTTGATTAATAACCTAAAATAGATGATAAGTAATAAGTACCATGGATGAAGTTACATTTCTGCTTACAAGTTCGGCAAGCTTTGGCCCAAATTTTATATTTTGTTATAAAAAATCACTTAAATTGTACTTATAAAATATTATAAGTAACTCAATAAAAAATCTTTTACAAAATTTAGAATTCATAAACTCAAAATTCTGAGTATACCTTTAATATGCTAAATTACATTGACAGCATGAATTGTTCAAGGACTAGGGAATTTTAGATGAAATACCTTTCTTGACTCCTCCCAGAAGATGACTTGTTCTTTATCTTTCCAAGATTGAAGAATCTGAAGGGCTGATCTTTCCACATCATTAATAAACTCAGGATTTGACTTGATGGTGCTGATTAGTGATAATGAAACGTTCCTAAGCCTTTTGTGTGTGTCACCAACAGCCACAAGCAGTGAAACTTTTCCAAGAATACCATGTATAGGCTTTGGGTAACTACACTGAAATAACTTATCTTCATTCTGTAGTATGAAGTAATTAAGGTCTTGGTCACAAGATACCACTGTTGGGGAGAAAAACAAATGGGATTTGAACACTTTCCCATACCTAAAAAAATCAAAAAAAAAAAAAAAATTACATGCAATAATAATATTTTTCCTAAGGTAACATAATGATGAAACAGCATGTTACTTACCTAGAACAGTGTTGTTGAAGGAAAGCACCAATAGAATTAGAAGGATGAGGCTTCAAAAAGGAAAGGGTTTCACCAAGTAAAGGCCATCCAAAAGTGCCCTTGGGAATTACAAGAGTAGTACTACCATTATTATTAATCTTGAAGAACAAAGGCCAAAAATGGTTCAAAATGATGCCAATTACAAAACCAATAACTAGTGTGGTCACAATTATCAAAAGGCTACCTTCTTCACCCATCGAAGTTTAATTTTATGAGAAGAAAGAAAATGATTTTATGAACTTGGATGGCAGCAAATTGGGGATGGGCTCGACTACATATTTATAGAGGAGAGGGGGAGTTGTTTAGGAGTATTATCGAGGAAAAGCAAACCGGCATTTAATTATTTCCGTTGAATATATTGGAGTAATATTAAAATAGTGGGGTGAATATTAACTTTTGTCAGATGCATAGGAAATGAAATCAACCTAGTCTGGGATCTACACCTACACAAACAGTAGGTACAGGCTATGGAAGAAAGATACTGTACCAAGAACCTTTTTATGAATGAGATCTAACTATTTGTATACATTGATAATGTTAGAAGTTCTTTTTGACTACTCCCGCTATCCCATATTTTAACTGTGGTTTTAATCTATTTCATTTTTTCACCATAATAAACTCCATAAGGTATACATCATCCGTTTACGAGTCCGGAAACAAAGTGACCCAAAAAAAAAAAAAAATTTTGAACCAAAATACCTTAATGAAAAAAAAGGTTACATAATTATCTTTAGCGCAGTAAAATAAAGCGCTTAACCGTCCGTTAAGTGCTTTACTGCGCTAAACCAAAGTTTCTCTCACCTATAGTGCAATAAAATATTGCGCTATAGGAGTCCACCATTTTCCAAAAACAGCCTCTTATTAATTTTTTTTACGTAGTTTAGCCGTATATTAATCATGCTTTGAGACTCCGGAACTTCAATATTTTATATAGAACCCTACTTATATTTGTACAACTAATAAGGTAAGCTCAATACATCAAGGATACGCAAAAGTTTGGATTGTCGTTTTAGTGGTTGAAAAGTGCTCGAAGCCATTTTTTGTTTGAAGACTTGTAGTCATTAGCTTTACGTTATTTATCTTTTAGGGTTTCATGTTATTTTTAAATTAATGCTTAACTTTATTTTGAATGTGTCACGTTTTTTTTATTATCAAATTAGGATGTGAAACTATAAATAATAATAAATACTAAGATAATATTTATAAATATGCAAAAAATATATAATATTTACGATAAACTGTACAACACTAATATATATACACTATCGTGGTGGGTCCCACATGTGGTATGCATGAGACTATCCTTAGGCCTAAAGCTCATACCATCCCCACCGCCCTCGTCATCATCTCCATCTCCCTTTTTCCTCTTAATAGCACGGGGCGCTCCAAGTCATGATAATCTCTTTCCCCACGGCCCGTGTGCCCTTGACTAGAATGTGTTTCTTCTTGGGATACGGGTCCCCCTAGCACGTTAACCTCATGTAACCCGGGTCCGAAAACTCGACCTCTTCCTCGGGAATCGCCACCGTGCGCCGAAAGATGAACCTGAAAAGTATATAATAATTAGTACCAATTCTTATTTATATTGAATACATTAACGTTTGTTGAATAATCAAACATGTGTGTCAACGGGCGCCTGAGTAGGCTCCTGAGATGGGTCTGTAGGCTCCTGAGATGGGTCTGGTGGTGAATATGAGGTAGTCACCTGGAAAAGATGCTATTCGAAGTCCAAATAAAGGTTATAAAAATTAAATAAATATTTACCTTATATTGAATAAAATTAATTTTAAGTAAAAATCTTACCCGCGGTAGTCTCATGAGAAGACACCTCCTTTCCAATAGTGCCGGAGAATATCCCGAATGGGTCGCTCATGTGGACCCACCGCGCCGAATCCTAAAATATGAAAAAAACGAAATAATAAGTAACATGCATATTTAAAATAAATACTTTAAATAATAAAATATGTATATAAAATATTGACCTTATATTGAATAAAACTAATTTTAATAAAAAGTTTATACGTGGCTCGACAGGTCACACGGGAAGACGCGTGGCTCGCGCAGCCCGAGAAAACGCCTAAGTGGGTGGCTGCGTGGACATTTGGCGCGAATCCTAAAAATATAAAATATTACTAAATAATGAGTAACATATATATTTAAAATACGTAATTTAAATGAACAAAATAAGTATTTGAAATACTAACCGGGATCAAAAACTCATCGAAGTCAAGAATCTTGGCTCCCTCTAAATTCCTCACAGGCCGCTCATCAGCTAATGAAGCGCGTAACGCCGCCCAATCGACGTTATCACGCTCCTCTATGTATGCGTTACGCTCGGCCGTGATGAAAGACAGGTATCTCGGCCAAGTAGGAGCGGCGTAAACGTAGGTGAGTCCCCGAGTCATCTACCTCGTCACCGGATGGTGTCCTTCACCACCAGTTCCTCCCTAGCAACGGACGGCGTCCTGCGGTAGCATGGCGTCCTCTGCCCGGACGGCCTCCCTCCTCCGGAGCACCCGGTCCCTCCTCACCCGTGCTCGATACTCGGCCCCCTCGAATGCCCTCTATGCGCCTAATCTCTCCTACCACGCGAATACCATCATCGGATATTCGTACCATCTTCGACGCAAGCCCGGGGTAAGGCATAGACTCTAACCCAAGATGCGTAATCGCTGTACGGCCACCAGCTGCATTTGTGTTCAAAAGTAAAAAAAATTATTTTTTAAAACGTAACAATTAATGCAATTAAATAAATCTAAATACGATAAACTTACCAATGCCTCGATCGCTTCGCGAGTCCGTAGTATCCTACATCCCTAACGGGTCGCAAAGCAGGGTTGCCCATCAATCGGCGTGTGATCTAATGATACCAGCGCATGTAATCCTCAATGGGAGTCAAATGGCCGACCACCACTAAAGTGCTCAAACTCGTTCTCCGAACAAGGAGCTGATGGCCCATGAAAGCCGAAATCATCATCAACGGGCACCGATCGTCCCGCTGGTAGTGTCGGAGCTCACGACGACGTCGTGGGTATACTCGTGTATGCCCAAACTATCGTAAGACACGCTCGGCATGTGGTCCTCTACGATGTCAGGTATCAATGGACACCGCGACCCTCCAAACCCCCGGCTCGTCCCATAAAAAGTGCGTCGGCAAACCATCTAATATAAGCAGGCACGGCGTCCATATAAATAGGCGCACAACACATATAAATACAAATCGTTGATCACTAAGTAGAAAGACGTTTAATTAAATTAATAATGTAAAGTAAAATAGTTTTACCGCATCGTCCGTCATGTGATCAAGGCGGTCCCGAATGGAAGAATCGTGTGGCGCGTATCCATATCCCGTCCAAAACCGTCGTCCACCTCCTCGCATAAGGCATGTCAATCTCGAGGTGATGCCTAGGTACGGTTGAAAAGGCGCATCCTTTCCCCACGCCCATAGCGCCAAGCGATATTAGAAAATACGATTTTTTAGTCGTCGTTTCAAGAGGTTGTTTTGCATTAAAGGAACGCACACTTAAATATTACCGGAGAAGAGCAAAAATCCACACACATCTCTAACAACACCAATAGGCGCTCGGCACATATCCGTAAAGATACGCCCAAAAGTAGCTCCCAAAGCGAGTCCGATGCTCCAAGAAAACCAAATAACGTAAATCCGACAAAGGCACCCAATGAGTTCGGGAACAAGATGCCCCCGAACATAATGGCCGTACAAACGGGTATGACGATCAACATCGTCTGCCTGGTGCGTCCTGACAACCGGATCCAAACCCTCCAAATAAGTGCGAGTGCACTAAGGCGAACCCGACTTTGTCCCGATAGGCCGGGCCGCGCATCGGCACGAAACGGGTGCAGCCTAGTCAACTCGTCATTCATGTCCGTCGACCGGTGAGGAGGCTCGTATCGAGTGTATAGTAGCTCTCCATCTACCCGCAATCCAAAGAGGACCTCCCGCATCACGAAGTGTAATCGTGGCCTCACCAGTGCGAAAATGAAAGGTATGTGTCTCCGGCCTCCACCGCACGCGTAAAAGAGTCCACGCTCTCTGCAGCCTACGGGGACGGAGCCTAATCGATATCCCTGTAGTACCAACCCATAATAACTCTAACCTATGATTGCCTTGCAAAGACAAGATCAGCCCCCCGGATCTATCACGGCGGCCTCGGGTGATCATCGGGCCCCGGTGATCATCGGGCCCGTGGAGAACATTCGGATCCATAAAAGAGTCAGAGTCAGTACAAACTAAATCGATCATTATTCTTGAAATGAAAGATAAATTATATTAACTAATTAATAATTTGTAGGGAATATGTGAATTATGTAGTATTATATCTTGTGAATAATTAATATGGGATAAACAATTTCACAAATAAATAAAATAACAATGGCATAATTAACATAATAGGAGATTACTATATTTTGGGGGTATGTAGTCTCTATGTACGTGCGTTGCACGAATATTTCTTGTCGATTTTTATAATATTATTTATATTCTATTGATAAGCAACTTGAAAAAAATATCTACTTATTATCTTGAATACAATATTTATTTTGAATGTATAAATCTTTATTAGATAGTCTTTTCCAAAATTATTTTCACTCTCAACCAAATATTGGAATAAAAATAATTATTTTCAACATAACTTTCGTCATATTAAATGTGCATTAAATTTAATATGTGATAGTAAGGATACATAGGTGATCGCAAAGACTTTTAAGTTAATTAGTTTTGAATTATGTGATGGCAAAGACTTTTAAGTTAATTAGTTTGAGAATCGAAAATTCACGTAATATTTGTTTAGAACTCTATTTTGAATATGTAATATATTTTTAGTTGACCAAATATCCAACACAACTACGATAAAATTAGACTAAAAGAGTATATTCGTCGACCACATATTTTCCTACAAACTTTACATTTTTATCGTTAACTTATGTATTTATGAAAAGAAGAACTTTAACTATTCTTTTTTAGATAATCTTTTTTTATTTAATATATATATTCATGCTTTAAAACAATATAGATTAACAATTCATAATCATTTACAACTTGTTTGGATGGTTGTCACCTATTTTATTATATTGTGTTGTTAGTTTAAATACAATGTTTGCTTTGATTGTTACTTTAATTTTATTGTATCGTATCGTTAAATCGATCGTTATGTAACGACGAACGGTCCTATTTTATGTAACGACTGATTTGGTCCTATACAAGACAACACAATACGATACATTATGAAACAATATATAACAGTCATCCAAACAAAGTGTTAACAAAATAATAATTCATTACCAATCAACTTCTTTCAATTCATAAACAATATTTAACAACTAATTAATTCATAATCAATATTTAACAAATAATCAATTAACAAAATAATAATTCATTAACAATTCATAAACAATTAACAATTCATAAACAATTAACAAATTAACAACTCATAAACATATAACAAATTAACAATTCATAAACATTTAACAAATTAACAATTCATAAACATTTAACAAATAATGAATTAAACAAAAAAAAAAAATCGGAACAGTGGCAAAAGCCACTGCCCAGTCCGATCAAGAAAAAAAAATTGATTTTTTTTTTTTGAAAATAACAAGGATTAAATGTTAAACATGATTAGAATATAATGTATATAACAAAATAATAACAAAAGTTCATAGTAGAAAACCTTAATCGAAGATTTTTTATAGAGTTATTTTAATCGAGTTGTACGCCGCTTTTTTCCAAAATTAGAGCTTAAAATCTTGCTCCTTGACTTGAATATACCGAAAATCTAAACTTTTCCGACGAAATTTAATAGAAAACGACGTTTTTTGATGTGGGGACCACCTTCAAATCGCCTCCAGGCGTTTTTTTTTTTAAAAAATTGCCACTGGAGGGACCAGTGGTGGAACCCGATGGGATTTTATGTTGGGTGATATAGCGTAGTATTTCTTGCGCTATAGGTGAGAGAAACTTTGGTTTAGCGTAGTAAAATACTGCGCTAAAGCACTTAATAGCTCCGTCACGGTTAAGTGCTTTAGCGCAGTATTTTACTGCGCTAAAGATATTTATGTAACCTTTTTTTTTTTGTTAGGGTATTTTAGTTCAAAATATTTTTTTTGGGGTCATTTTGGTTCCGGACTCTCCGTTTTACTAGCATGTTTAGCCAAGCTTCTAAAAATAGCTTATTTTAAAAAGTACTTTTTTCAATAGTGCTTTTAGCTAAAAGCAATTTGTGTTTGGCCGATTAATTTAAAAAGTACTTTTGAGCAGCAATTAGTGTTTAATCAAGCTTTTAAAAAGTGCTTTTAAGTGTATTTTTCTCAAAGTACTTTTGGGCAAAAACTATTTTTTTAGCTTCTGAAAAACTATTTCTGCTACTCCTCAAAAGCACTATTTTCTCTCAAAAGCTTGGCCAAACACTTCACTTTTTTTAAAATAAGCACCTATTGAAAAAATCAGTACTTTTGGGGGAAAAATAAACTTGGCCAAATATGCTATACGTTTACTTGTTTATTTTTTATCTAACACGCCCTTTAAAAAGTAATGAATAAAAAGATAATTTTACAAATCACTTTTAATTATTATAAATCTTTCAAAGTATTGGAAAATGAATTAATAATTACTACTACTACTTAATAGGTGAATAGGAAAACAACATCTCAACTACATCTAACCCTTTGCAGATCTCACTTTTGCAATTACACTAGGTATGTTATTGTTGTTGTAAAAATAAGAGTAACATCGGTATAAGAAGATAATTATCTCTTGATTTTTCAAATTGAACAAGTAAAAGTGGACAGGGAGAGTAGTTTACTAAGTTATACATATTTAATAACAATATATTGATTTTTTTTTCCCGATAATTTTATGAGTTAAAGTGACTATTTTAAGAGAGGGTGCATTTGAGTATTTGATCTATTATTTGGCCTTATCTCAATTTACGTGATTCACTTTTCTTTTTCATCCATCCCGGCTCAAGAAACTAATGTACTTTTAGGGCCCACAATTATATCTAGCTTATTTTAGATCACAATTATTATCACAACTTTTGCCTTCTTAAATTTCATATCTAATTAAATATTGCTCTGTATAACATAAATTAGGACTGATCTTTTCAATGAAATGCTAGTATAAAAATGTTTTCACACTATCACGTTATAAAAGAATATTCTAATATAAAGACGTTTCTATGCTATTACAATATAGAAAGTTAAATTTGGTGGTTGCGAGGAAGGGTATTTCGAATCTCGTTGCATAACATAGGACCTGGTGGTTGCGAGGAAGGGTATTTCGAATCTCGTTGCATAACATAGGACCATACCAACCGTAGTAAGTTAGGTGTCGGCTTTCTTTCACCACTAAGCAAGGCTACCAGAACTTGTCTTCCTCTTGGGCGAGGCATCAGTATATCTATTTTTATTACTTCTCTGTCTCAATTTATGAAGCAATTACTTTTCGTTTTAGTCTGTCACAAAAAAATAGCCTTTTTTTATATTTAAAAATAATTTAATTTTATGAGATTATTTGCGGCCCCCCAAATATTTAAGGAATGTCTTGAACCATAAATTTCAAAATATTTCATTTTCTTCTTAAACTTCGTGCCTAATTAAATGACGTCACATAATTAAAACGAAGAAATATAAATGCTGGAGTAGTTCTTAAAGAGTGACACCTCATAAGTTTATCTTGAATCGAGATTTTTAGCTTAATTTTGTCCCATCTAGGAAGCAATTCCACTTTCGTCTTGAATTGATTCAAATATAGGAAATTTCTTTCTTTTATTTTTCAATAAGAATTCTTACCTTTTATAGCGGATTAGAAAGAGTTACCACAGTGACCTGTTGGAAGCGGAAATTTTACTGTAAAAGCACCTTTTCTTTGGCATAAATTTTGGTTATACCAAAAGAACAAATTATTAAAAAAAAAAATTATCAAACACACAAATTTTATATTTTTAATTTCAATATAATTATCTATCCGTGTTACTGTTTATTTATAAAATTCCTTTAGCATGTATTTATCAGTTATTTACAATCAGCTAACTCAGACAAACGTGTCCTTGTTACTATAAATTTCTACAACTAAACTGAAAGCTAATTAAATGCACAGTTTGCAGGATCATTGAGTTCGTTCCACTAATCTAATAGTACAATCACATGTTTATGGAATACGAACTAAATCAAAATAGCCACAGTCTATAGTCGTGTACCCGTTGCAGAAGTTTGTTCTTGCTTTTAGAGAAGAATCTTAAATTGAATCCTTTCGCAAGAACTTCAGAATTAGCGAAGGAGAAGAATTTTCTGTTTTGTTTCTTTCTGAGAATGAGTGAGATGTTTCACGTACTCCTCTTTTAATATTGTAAAGCGACACATCGGTTTAGGAGTGTCCTCACCATTGTGTCTTTTCTCTTTTTCTTTTTAATTATAAATTAAATACTCTGTATATAATTAGTTACATATTTATGTATCTCTTTAATATGAATCCGGGTTTAAACCACATAGGTGACCCGGTCCAATTTCCTTCACCTAAGCTTCGGGAAATGAAGTGACCAATCGTCCAACTCAGCTCAAGAGCTCGAGCAGTTAATTGATTAGAGGAATTGAAGCTAGTTAGAAAGAAACTAAGGAAACAGTTATCTAGTCTACTTTAACGAAGTTACCGTAGTTGCAGTTGAATTATCTTCATCACAACTATGTGAAGTACATATAAGATCATGCTATCTGTAAATTGAAAGAAAATTACTAGTAATTAAAAGGAGATGGGTTAAATGTTAATATGCCACTACTAGAAGTTCGCAACAATTAATTATCCTCATTTTTTTTTGTTTAATCATCATCCATGCATACTAAGTCAAAAACAAAGTTTAGTTTGACGTGATATTTATTTCACTTCTTATGAGACATAACACCCGAATAAATGTTCGCAATGTAATTCTACCTTCGCCTTCGATCTATTCGACAAAACAGTACCTTGCTGGAATCTTACTTTTTGCATGGGATAAGATTTCATTTCTGATTCTTAACTGTAAACAGGACACTTTTGTCTTGAAAAAGATGTCAAAGACAATGGCTAAGTTAGCAAATCCCCATTCTCAACTAGCTATAAAAATAATTCGGAAAAGGGCCAAATATACCCCATATTATTGGAAAACGGCTAAATATTATTAGATTTTTGGTTTTTCCTTCCTATGTGGAATTAGATTAATAAAATCCAATCCAATTTGGATCAGGCCAATTTTGCCCAAAATTTCTTCTATATATAAGATAAATTTAGGTCTTATTTTCACAACACAAGAGTGAATTCATAGCAGCCATATAGAGAGAAAAACGTGAAAGAGAAAGCAGATTTTCGTCTAGAAATTTTCTGCTATAGCACTCCACTTTAAATTGCGTTTCCTGATTCGTTAACCGTTGGATCGTGCTAAAATTTGAACTGGGGGTTCTCAACATCTGGTTCTTCGATTTCAACGGTGGAGATCGAATTTTATAGTCTGTAGCTTCAGTTTTCGAGTACGAACAGTAGCTCATTTTTTGGGGTGATTTCTCTCCTTTATTCACTAGTTTTGGTGCTATCTTTTATGTATTATTGCTCCGTGCTTGGCTTTGTTGTAGTAGCCATTTGGAGAATATTTTTGTAACTCTTGTTGTTTATAGTGGAGCTTTTGTTGGCCGGAAGTCCCGTGAATGTTTCCTCTTCACCTTGAAGGGGTTTTACCATGTAAATTTGGTGTCTCTTCCATTCAATTTATTTTTGCTTGCTTTGCTATTTTATTGTTGGTATAACTACTGCCTGGATTTTCATTTGTGCTAGTGTTTATTGTCTTCTCTTGGTTCAAATAGTGTGAAAAATTTTGACTTGGTATTTCTTCCACTGCTATCTCGTCGTGCAATTTGGTTATTGCTTATTTCTTCCCAACAAATATACCCTTCGTTATACTTTGGGTTCAAATATATCCCTACCGTTATACTATTGGTACAAATATACCCTTCCATCGTCACTACAAGAAAAAAAATATTTGATAATAAAATTATTTTTGTTGTCATAGATTGATTATTGTTACAAAAAGTACTTTTGGCAACCTTTTTTTTTTGTTGCATAGACTTTTCCCAACGGCTGTTATTGCGACAACGTGCAACAATTTTTTTTTTTTGGTTGCCAAAAGTATTTTTTGCAACAATAATCTATACTATTTATTCCTTGGCAACAAAAAAGTTCTTTGCCAACAATAAAATTAAGTTGTTGCCAAATATTAAATTTTTTGTTTCCATTTCTATACTTTCTTGTAGTGCGTTAAAGTTGTCCAAAGTGAACATCCAATCTTACATGGCACTAATAATAGATGAGGTGGACGTCACGTGCGCATGCTACCTCGTGACTTAATTCATTTTACTCCTCCCTTCTATTTGTTCTTCCACCACTAAATTTCCTTCCTCTCCACCACTATTGCCATGTCATTGCCGCCACATGGCAGAAGGTGAATATATCAATGCAGCTTGAAAATCTTCGTTCCTCTTGCACCACTTTCTTTTGGGGTTTTAATGCCTGTCAATTGGACTGGAAAATCATTAGAGTGCATTGAGTGATTGAGGATCTAACATTCAGTACCATTAATAAACTTTTGATATCCAATGTCCCATCTAGATTACAAAAGATGGGTTGAGTTTTGTCCATTCTATCTTGGTATCTCGCGTTTGACATTGCTGTGAAAAAGCTACTTGCAACCATTTTATAAACTGAGTTTGTTGTGTAAAATGCTCGTCATTAATAATTAAATTGCGCTTCTATTACGACCATTCGAAGTTTGATATATCTGGACATTTTATCCGTTTTGGATGAGGTCTGCCTTTTGCCATGTGGCGGCAATGATGGCAATGGTGGTGAGGGGAAGGAAATTTAGTGGTGGAAGAACAAATAGAAGGGAGGGGTAAAATGGGTGAGGTGGCATGCCACGTGGCATCCACCTCATCTATTGTTAGTGTCACGTAGGATTGGATGTCCACTTTGAACAACTTTAACATTGGAAGGGTATATTTGCATCAATAGTATAATGGTAGGGGTATATTTAAACTCAAAGTATAACGAAGGGTATATTTAACCCTTTTTCAATAATATAGGGGTATATTTGGCCATTTCCCGAAATTTTTTTGACTGTCAGCTAGCTATAATTAATAAGGCTACAATTTGAATAGACAGGTCTAGATATTTGCTTAACAATTCGAAAAGAAATTTTCCGTTCGTGTGCAAAGGACACAGAAGTGTTTGAAAAGTCAAAAGTAGTGCCTATATTAACGTTTGATCAATGATGTCGTGTTCAGTTGTACCAACGTATTTAGTTCAAAGTTAGGCATGACTAGACATCTTGTGCCCAATTTTTACTGGTAATACATAATTACTTGTCCTCCTTTTGTGTTCAAACTTTTTAAAAGATGCTTACATCTTTGTCTTATAGTCTTGCCAATAAGTCATGAGCTAGTACTCATGTTATTGGTATAAAAAGTTGGCAAAGAAAAACAGGAGAAAATAAGCAATTATATTTGTATATATGAGTATAGAAGCATTGTAAGGATCAACATTATATTGTATATATTCGTAAGTACGAAAAAACTTTTATGCGTGTGCTCAAACGCATTATGTAGATAAGTTAACTACATCAACCTCAATAAGTCGTAATACTCAAGTATGTTTCAATTGATGTTGATCTATCTAATTAAATGATATGATATATTTTATGTAGTTACTATCTATGTAACGGACGATTCACAATACGCTTAGAAGCTTTTCTGAAATTTGAGATGAAAGAGTGTAATAATACACTTTATCATGTGTTCAAACGCTCAACAACAACAACATACCCAATTTAATTCCACAGATAGGGTCTGGGGAAGGCATGTATTCAAGCGCTCAGTTAGAATAGATTATCGATGTATTCAGAGTATGCAACGCATGATATTGTTCGCGATGAATTTTGCTAGCAGAAAATAAATAACTGCAATCATAAAACAAATATAAGAAAAAAATCATTTTATTGATTAGTTTGTGAGTACACTCTGGATGTATCCCTTGATTCTAATCTCCGTGTTGTTCGCCTTGATTCGAGGGCCAACATAGCGTCTTTCTTGAATGAAGAATGGACTTGTGTTGATGTGTTGAATCTTGGAAGAACTTTGAACAAAGACTTTGGATTGTTCTCGAGGGAAGACGTCTCTTAAACTCTCTTTCTTGTTGAAGACCTTTGGAAAAGACTTATGTAAATGCCGTTGCTCTCCTTTGCCTCCAGTTAAGAAGTTGTGCCACTTTTCAGATGTCTTTAAAATGAGATATATGACCTCTTTATATAGGTGTGAGCTAGAGCTTGGGGGTATTTTGGTCTCCAAGTAATTCTAGCGGACCTTGGGCTTGAAGAGCATGGATTGAGCTTCTATTGTCAACTTGATGGACTAACCCAAATGCAATTTGAAATTCATTCAAGTCATGTAATTATTTGGACTTAAATAATTAATCCTACTTTATTAACCTTAATTTGATGTTAACATGATAACTTAGCAAATTTTGTATGGATTAATTCAATTAAAATTTCGAGGTACTTTTTCAAAGCTAGTATAACGTCGCTATACTATACGATTAGTGAAATTTCCGAGGTGTTAAACGAAGTGATGTATAAGAAGGTTCCATGACCCTAGAGATTTCAAAGACATTTAAGGTAAGGGAAGGAAGTTGTTAAGGAAAGCAAGTTATATGTTGTGTGTCGAGCAAGATTTACGAGCATAGAGTTAATGATGTTTTAATGATGCTTTGGAGAAGAGTTATAACGTCCCTTAGATTAGTAATGAGGTGTTAAACAAGTGCTAAGAAGGTTCCGTCGGAGATAAATTATCGGATGAATCGTTATACGGCCCAACATACGCCTTATAATTAGCCCGAATGGCACATCTCCTTGGACCGGATCTACAGCCAGACATACGGTCAGTATAATTTATACGGACCGTATGTTGGTCCGTAAATTATGGTCGGGTCAGATTTTAAAATGATATAAGGACCTCTCTCTCATTTTAATTCATTTCATTTTCACTCCTTAACTCAAGAATTCTCTAGAACTCTCTCCACTCTTCATCCACAAGAACACAAAGGAAATTGATGATCAACTTCATCAAAACAACAAAATCAAGAGTGTGAAACACATTAAAGTCATCCAAGCCAAGAAATTCCAAGAGAAGTGAACTAGGGTTTTGGTGCAAGAAGAGTATTGCCACTCAAGGCTTGTTCCTACACTATCTAAGGTAAGTTTTATGATATTTTCATGAAGTTTGTGGTATTGAGAGGTTGAAACACTTGGATTGTAGATGAGTATAGAAAATGGGTCATGAATGTAAGAATAGTGTCATTTAGAATAGAAGCTTGGGTTGAGTTGTGGATATTGATATGTTGTGATTGTAAATATGCTATGAATGATATTTAGAACATGGAATTAGTATTATACGTGAGAAAACGTGATAGTGAACTATAACCATGATTATGGAGAAATTGGAGTGAAATTGTGAAATGTGGATAATGTAGATGAATGATGATTGTTTCCTATAATATTGTGAATGTTGTTATGGATGATTGGGAGTTGATATGTGATATGAGGAAAGTTGTATAAATAAAGGAAATGCTGCCCAATTTTCTCTAGCATTAGTAAGCACGTTCATGTAATCGATTAGCTAATGTTAATGTGAATTCTCTTGAAGGTAGAAACGTGAGCATTGAAGGAGAACGATTAAGTGATAGAATAGCTAAAGGAAAAGGTATGTGAGGCTAGTCCTTTCTTTCTAAGGCATGAATCTTATGGCATGATTTTCCTCCCTTTTCGAGAATTTCCTACATTCCAGAAAACTAAGAGTCTATGTTCATGAATAGTCATATGAGATAAGAGATACATTATGAATACGATAATGATGATGATGAGCTTAAGTTTAAAGATTCTAGAGTCCATGATATGGTGTTCCCATAAAGATAATGATGCTATCTATAATCCCTTGATGTTGTTTATTGTATACACTCACCTTATATGTTAATTCCTTCAAGGTGAGGCAGAATGCTTATAAATGCTTCATAATGAAATCGGGGATTACGACCTTATGTCACCCCAATAAAGTATAGTTGTCTTTGAGTTTCTATGCATGCATTATGATGAGTACATTATGATGAGTAAATGATGATATTACACCGCGCCTATATGGCCCGGCAGACACCGCTAAGGCGGGCAGCGTATACACCATGTCTAGATGGCATGGGCAGACACCACTAGTGGGCGGCATGAGATGGTACCCCGAACGCGGGAGGCACCGGACGCGAGCTAATGATTATCATACCGTACCTATATGGTCGGGCAGAAAATATACATATATGCACACATGATATGATGATGATTATAAAGTAAGCCAACATGCATTATTTCTTTTATAATTGACAGTCAGTTACAGATTGCTTCTCATTTGATGTTTCCCTATTTCATTGATGTATTATTGTTGTTGATGTCTTACATACTCAGTACAATGTTCGTACTGACGTCAGTTTTCTTTGGACGTTGTGTTCATGCCCACAAGTAGACAGGGAGGTGATCCAGACTCGTAGGAGCTATTAGCTGATTTGAGAGCACTCCATTTTCTCGGAGGTTCCATTAATTATTCTTTTGTGTATATGTATATGTTTTAGGCATGATGGGGTCCTGTCCCGTCCTTATGTCTAGCACTCTAGTAGAGGCTCGTAGATGCATAGTTGTGGGTAGTATGGTCTCACAATTTCTCATCGTCTGTATATATATTATTTTGATAGTCGAAAGGGGCTAATATATATAAAGTGAATATGTTCAAATGAAAATAGCTTTCTATGATTATGAGCATAAGAATATGAATGAACTCAGGATGAGTAATAGAATGAGTGGTGCTCGGAGGTTAGCCCCAGGTGCCCGTCATGACCCTAGTCGGGTCGTGACAGAAAGACTGCAAGATCAATAACTATGTTCGCCATACTAAAGTGATATATTTTTTTTGGTAATTAAACTTTTTCATTAATCACCAAAGTAACCATTACAAATCAGAGTTTAGCCAAACTCAGCTACCTAGAAGTCAAATCAGTGTACTCTATCAACATGAAAAGGAAGGGAGTATCTAAAGTAATACATAAATCAACGCTTCTACTTAGAATGGGAACTGCTGCATGCAGAGCTTCAGGACTCCTTCTGCTCGTATGTTGCTAATACACGCAATTTCTTTGGCTAAACTTTCTGTGTCTCGAGCCTTCTTCTAAAAAAAATTGGCTTTTCTCTCCAGCCATAGTGTATGAATAAACTCAGCGTAAACCATCTTCATTGCTTTGGCATTTCTCGATTTCCCTTTTGCATGCTGAATGATCCAGTGCAGACAGTTGGTCTAAGAATTAGGGATAGAGGATTGGATCTTCATACAAGTGAGCAACCTGGTCCACAGTTGTTTGGCATATGGACATTCCGCAAATATGTGGTATCTAGTTTCATCGATTTGCTGACAAAACACACAATTAGTCTCCACTGCAGTGCCCCATTTCACCAAGCTATCCACTGTTAGAAGCCTACTATCGCATTGGAGCCACATTGTAAATTTTGCTTTAGGTCTTGCGCTTTTTTGGAACATTAAAGCTCTCCAATTTGTTCTTGGGCTAGTTGGCAGCAGTTGTATATAAATTTGATGAATCAGACTCTTATGAGGTTTTAATTGTGTATCAACAAGCGTGAGGCAGTCCCTTGCCCCCGAGATTTCCCTCACCATCCAACTTGCAGTTTCTGATATCACCACGTCCTCTGCTCTCTGCCTCTTCATGTAGTATGCATGAATCCATTTGATCCACAACTTGTCTTGTTTAAAAGTTAGGTCCCAGTGAGTCTTTGTTATGGCTGCTCTATTCCACACCTGCAAATTACTCAGATGTAGGCCTCCAGCTGACATTGGCGTGCAAATCTTATCCCATGCTACTAGTGATTTCTTAGTGATTTTATTGGTTCCACACTACACGTTGCTTCGACAGTGTGCTTCTATCATCTTTAGGACTTTCACCGGAAGAGTAAATATCTGAGACCAATAAGATTGAATCCCAAATATAATAGTTTTCACCAATTGGATGCATAGGAAAGCTTTTTAGCAGTCCACGAGAAAATTCTAGCAACAATTTTTCCAATAAGGGGCTGCCATTGTACCATTGTCAGCTTCTGTGTGTCTAAGGGGACTCCCAAATACTTTAATGGGAGATCACCATGAGAGTAGCCCAGCATTTGTAGAATATCCATTTTTGTTTTGTTATCCACACCACCAAAGTAGACTGCACTTTTTGTTAGATTAGCCTGGAGGCCGGATGCAGCTGTAAAGGTAATGAAACGCTCATGTAAAGCATGTCCCGCGTCTTTATCTCCCTTAGCAAAGAGCAGCAGGTTGTCTGCAAAGCTTAAATGAGTAATGGCAATTTTCTTACACTCAGGATGATATTATTTCTGATTCAGCTTCAAGTCATTCGACAACCTACCAATATATTTCATGACAATAGCAAAGAGGAAGGGGGAGATTGGATCTCCTTGCCTTAGAGCCCGTGGTTTAAGCTTATATAGTTCTTAAAACAACTTATAAAATTTTCGCTTTTTTTACTTTTTTGAGTGTTTGTTAGAACATTATAATTTTTATACTTGAAATAAGCCAAAAAAATAAGTTGGCTAGCTGAACTTTTTTTTTCCAGCTTATAAGCCGCTTTTTTTAAGTTAAGCCAAACGGGCCCTTAGTCCCATTATTGTTTTTTTACCCAGCACCTTTTTCTTTCATTTCTCTCTTTTTTAGCACCGTCATGTCTCGTTTTAAATTGCTCAAAAGGTTAGTTTTGGCCAATAAGTGACTTCGAAAGAATTTCAATATATATATTATTGGGATTGATAATTTAACATAAATTTATCTGCGTAAAGAGGCAAAAAGAGGAGAAACAAAAAAGAGACCAAGAAAAGGAAAAAGATACATAAAAAAGGTTAGATCAGATTCACGTGTGCTTGTCATGTTCTAATTTCTCATCCTTTTATGCATAGGAAGCATTTTAACAACTTCCGGCGAAAATTTAATACTCCAACCCTTTTAATTCGACTATTTTTTAACAAATTAGATTAACTTAATATTTTATAATAAAATTTAGCTATTGAAAAACTATACGAAAAGTTTTCTCATTTCAATTTGAAGAAAAAATACATTTTAAAATATTGGTAAAATTTCACATAGTTTATCTCTCAAAAGCGAAACATGACAGCTAATTTGTGACGCACGAAGTATTCTTTCTGGTCCTTTTTAGTTATGATGTTCTTTTTTACGCACGTTCTTTGAAAACACTAATTAAAAAATAGTTTGACTAAATTATCCTCATTTATTTTTTATTCTCAATTTAATATTTTAATTACTACAATAATATATTTCCGCATTTATTACAGTAAGAATATAATGTAAAGTAATTACTTTTATCTTAATTTCTTAAAATAACAAAAAAAAAATATATATCTTTTGTAATCATGACTAATATTAAATAGGATGGGAAGTTCTTAAAAGAAATTTCAGGAGAAATTTTGCACTTTTCACACAGAAAAAGCCGATAAAGTAAATGAAAAGAAAAGAATACGGTCAATTTTCTTCAGCGGCACAGCTACGGCTCCCAGCCTCCCATTATAGTTACAAATCGAGTACGTGTCCACTTTATATATATATATATATAAATTAATATATAACCAACAATTTAAAACTTTATTATTTAGTGTTTCTAGTTGAAAGACCAAATTTATTAATATTTTTTAAAAGAAAAACAATTTAAAAAATAATAAAAAAAAAATAATTCGTTAATTTAAAGTGCATTATTTTTTATCAAATCTCTCCATCAAATTATTAAATTAATTTTATGTGGCAATGAATCCATCTTTTTTTTTTGGAATATCGTTATTAATTTGATATTTTTATGCATATATATATATATATATATATATATATATATATATATATATATATATATATATATATATATATATATATATATATGTGTATGTGTTTCCTCCATTTCGATAACTTTTTATATTAAATTTATTTTTTTAAATGCCTGAAATGTCTTTTTCTGTGTCTTTTTAATATTGGTGTTGTTTAGGAAATGAACATTTGTTATTTTTATGTTATAATATATATATATATATATATATATATATACACACTATCTTCAAACTCATTGCTCAACATGTGTAAAACATTTGAGTAGACATTATTTGTTTTTTTAATAAAATATTGACGAAAAAGAGAGTTGCAGGCGACATTTTTTTTTTTTGATGGATGTATCTTTATTGCTTTTTTATATTTTTTATATTAAGTCTGCCGCTCAATTGTTTTTGTTTTTATACAAATAATATATATATACTACAAAACTTAATATAATATTATAGTTTTATTTCGTTATCTTACACCTTGACATTATGAATATAGGGTTAATTTTTTTTTTTTTTATATTGGTTATTGTTTAAAATTTTTTTTTTTTATTGCTTGGTGGTGTTTATAATGTCTCGCATTGTATTATATTGTGTTATGGGGCTTTTTTTTATATTCTCGATTTTGTTAATGTATTGTATTGAATGGTTTTTTTCTAAGTTTGAAATATATATATATACTATCCTCAAAACACGAAAAATATTAGTAGTTGTTTTTAAATATTAGCAGTTGTTTAAAATATGTGGGCCCATATTTTATTTTTAAATATTAGTAGTTGTTTAAAATATGTGTCCACAATTTTTTGGCAAAAACGGACGACGAAAAAGTGCCCAAACCCCCCTTTCTATATAGTAGTAAAATCGAGTACGTGTCCACTTTATCAAATTAAAAATTTGGTACCAACAAATTTATTTTTCTAGTTGAAAGACCATAGAAAAACAATTTAAATAATAAAAAAAAAAAAAGTATTAGAGCAAATTCTCTCCATCGCAGAGCAACTTTTTTTTTTTTTTGGTTCGTGATTTTTTTAAAATTTATTTTAAACGTTTTGTTTCCTCCATTTCGATAACTTTTTAAATTTTAAATGCCTGAAATGTCTTTTTCTGTGTCTTTTTAATAAAAGGAAATGAACATTTGTTAGTTTAAATTCAAACTCATTGCTCAACATGTGTAAAACATTTGAGTAGAAGAGAAAAGACGAAAAAGAGAGTTGCAGGCGACATTGATGGATGTATCTTTATAGCACTAATTAAGTGTGCCGCTCAATTGTTTTTGTTTTCCCACTCGTTATCTTACAACTTGTTTGAATGGATATTACTTATCGCTTCATAATGTCTCGCATTGTATTATATTGTGTTACCATAATGTATTGTACCGAATGGTTTCTTTGAATATAATGTCTAGATATATTGTAATGTTTCTTGTCGTTACATAATGTCACACATAAGCAACTTAAAGGATAAACCACAAGAAAAATAAGGTACGGAGAATTTAAAAGATAAAATAAAATTATCAAAAACAAATATTATATTTAAAAAGGAGACTTTTCGTTGTTATGTAACGATAAGTTTAGTGATATGATACATTAAAATTTAAGGAACAATCAAAATAAATATTATAGTTAAACTAACAACACAATATAATAAATCAGTAACAACAATCCAACCTATTTTGAAATGTTGATTGATTCGAATTCACCCTCTCCAGACCCCACTAATGAGGACTCGATATGATGTTATAGTTGTTGTTGTTGATGATGATTAATTCGAACTTACGTTATGATATATTAGAAAGAAACCGATTTTTTTCGGGATTTTATTTTGTTTATTCTCAACACTCACCCAAAATCAATAATTAGATGTGGAAGATGGATCCTATCGATCCCATAGTCATGGTCCATACAAGTATTACCACCCTCACATTTGATAGCTAGAAACACAACTATTATTTAAGTGTTGGGGTAATATTGCAAATAATAATTACAATTAATAGAAATTTCTTCGATATGAAATAAACTAATAATTTTTTTATTACTTTCAAAACCAAATATTGATATACTAATCATTCAAGAATAGTCCAATTAAACATTGACATGATGTTTGTTTGAATTTTTGCAGAGCTCTTGAGTAGAGTATGCTTGAATTTCTGTAAAAGCAGAGTTTACAAGTTTAGTGTTTGAGTTTTTGAAATAAAATAAAAAAAGAGTAATTATTTGAGCTTGAAATTTTAAAAAAACATAATCTTTTGACAAAAAATAAATCCAAACGAACCTTCCAAAAGCTACAAAATTAAATTTGTAAATTCAAGCATAAATACCTCACCATACCCATTTATTGTTTCATAATCCTTTTTAATTGTAATTATTTATAAATATTCATTACACAAATGTAATTTTCACTACTCTTTTCCATTATGTGCAACCTCATTACTCCTCACCATTATGTTTGCAATTCTCACAACGTCATAACTTCCTCCATGATCTCAATATATGTCATTCGTAAGGAAATCTTTTATAACACTCTAAGTATAAATATAAATAAATGCATACATTGAAAATAAGCCATGCTTTCAGAATTAATTGAAATTCAGTCACTCTTTCATGAGGAAGTAATATTTGGAAGTAGAATACCCTCAACTTAAAAGAGCGCAAAGATCCACATCTTTATCTAATCTGCTTTCTTCTGGCGAAAGCTGAATTGGAAATATGAAATTGTGTCTTGTTTGAGTTCTAACATTTCTTCTTGAAATTGCATTATAATGTGCTGGAATTTAACTTCTAAAAATTTGAACTCTAGCATATTATGCTGAATTTAACATTAAAAACTGACTATCTTTGAACTACTTTACAAAAGTTGATTATTTTTCATTTATCAGCCCGAAAAAATGGCAACCGGTTCTATCTTTATAATTAATCAGGACTAAAGTATTCAAAATATTAAATGACTTAAATATTTCTTTGTAAATCTCTGTATTAGAAAATTCATTACAAAATTATAAATATTTAACTTTGAAACCAGTTATAATTATAAATTAATTTTAAAATACTATAAAAATTCATAAACTTCAAATTTTAAATTTGTCCCTATCACGACATTATGAAGAGAGAGACCCTTGAAGCTACCTGAGGGAACGTTATTCCTTGGTCGAAAAGTGCAAAGCATCCCCGTACTTAGAGAGTCTAGTTTAAGTACTAGGGAGTCTCTTTTGGAAAATCCTACATGTACTTTCATTAACCAAAAGGTATTGTCTCATCTGTTAGATTGACGAAGTACGTACTCATCAGTTAAAGGGACGTATAGAAGATGCACATGTATAAAAGATTCATTTTCGGCTCCATCGATCTTCAATTCTATGAGGAATTACTCGTGCTACATGCAGCTTTTTTTTTTCCAGCTCACACACAACGAGAAGTGTGACACAGTTGAGGACTGTAAATACTCACAGAGCGTTGAATTGAACAGTATTGTATTCCATTGCCAAATAATGCTATCTAAGGTTGCCAAATGAACGAGTTAGAGATTTACATTTGTATGGACTAGATGAATTAATAAATGGATGAATTATTAACCTGTTCAAATTTTATTTGCGCTAAAATAAACAAAGTCGAAATAAGTTAAACAATAAATCATTACCTAATTTGTTCATCTATAGTCAAGTTTTACTTTATATGTGTAGTTATATATCAATTCTTTTTACTATATCTATTTACATATAAAATCAAAAAAATACATTGGAACATTTCGACAAGTTTTTCTTAGTTATCAATTTGAATTACTATATATTTAGCTCAAATTAGCCCAGTTTTTATGTAAGTTGTGTCCATGTTGATTCACTATGATAATAATTTCAGCTCAAATCGGGGGCGGAACTAGAGCTTCATTTACGATTTTAGCAAATTTAATAGTTTTGGTCTAAATTTTGTATTTGCTTAAAAATACTTATTGAATATGAACAAATTAATAATCTAAAACAAAAAATGAGAACGGGTAGAATTCCAAACTCGTGCATAAACTTCAAATCTTAACTCTACAACTAGAGGGGATTGATGGAATATATATTTTTATGAATTAATTTTGATATCTTTTTCGCTAAGATAGTCACCCATCTACAAGTCTAAATGCTTCTCTATTTATTTATATGTTATTATGCCACATTTAGTGATGCACTCGTGAGTACTGACCAGTCTAAGAAACTAAATACTCCCCCTATTCCAATTTGTTTAATATTTTTTGCTTTTCGAGAATCAAACTTCTTAATTTTGATCGTGCGTTTGAATATAAAATCTTTAAATTTTTTGAAATAAAATTTACATATTTAAAAATTACGTAAAAAATATAATAAGTCACCATAATTAATAATTTAAAATATTTAAAAGACATATGAAAAAAACGCTGTCAAAAAATAATTCATTTGACTCTCAAAATGTGAAAAGTGTCAAATAAATTGGAAAAGAGGGAGTATTCCTCCATTTGATTGGCAACAGCATCAAATCAGTCCATGCATGGATTTGCATGGGGTTGCGGTTTATACGTCGTGTTGTGAGAAATTGGGAACATCGATCAGAGATGAGAGAGTTGTGTGCAGAGTCAAAGCTTTTAATTTTTGGTCCAACAGACTGACATCACCTCGTGCATTCTTGAAACGTGTGTAATGACTTCCAAACAAAGAACTATTCTGAACAGTATATATGAGATGTGGATATCCCCTCCTGGAAATTCTCGATGGCCTTGACCAGATTTTCATTTTTATATTTCTCCTTCTATCCCAAATTAAGTATTTTAAGTTTTTTTTAATCTGTCTCAATTTTTTTTTTTTTGTAATATTTAGTAAATTAATAATTCAAAATCTTATCTGACAATTTTAAAATCACAAAATTCAAAAGACAGTTCAGTACATTACAAACATATTTAATTTAGGATCACAAAATTAATTTTTTTTGTATTTCTTAAATTTTGTGGCTAGTCAAACTAAGACACTCAGGGGTCGTTTGGTAGGAGAATAAGTTATCCCATGTAGATGGGATTGGATGGGATAAGATGGGATTACTAATCCCACCCTTTATGTGGGATTATTAATCCCATTTTATCCCCCCTTTTATCCCATCTACATGAGATTGGATGGGATATCAAAAAAGTTATCTCACAAATCAAACATAGGATTAATTCCAATTCCATTGGATTAATAATTCAGCCCATTCTATCCCTCTTACCAAACGACTCTTAAATTGAGACGGAGGGAGTATATGAGAAAGAGGATGATAAGGCAAGTTAATAATATTGGATTCCTAGATAAAGGAGCAGAGTTGAAAGTGCAATTCATACGTTAAGAATAAGTAAAAAAATTAGTTGCATTAAAAATAAATATGTGCTGAAAATTGATTTTTTGATTTTAAAGATGAACCACCAAGATGTTGAAAAATATGATTGAAAATTTGTTTACACGGTAGTATTTCAGCTTTTATTTTTGACAGAAAATCTACATTATCGTCATGTTGCTTGAAGCTAAAACTTCGCTTTTAATCAGTGTTCGATCTTGCTATGATACCACTTGTTGAGATTGAATAACAAAGCATCAAAAGCTAGCAATTACATATCTTGAACAACGATAAATTAATAATAAAAGAAAATATATCAAAAAATATTGTAACGTGATTTGAATTGACGTTCAGATAACTAATATAAAAGAAAATATAAAAACTATGAATTGAAAACTCTCCCCCTAACTAGCCCCTTTTAATAAATACATTGTGTATGTTATACTGTTGTTGGAGTATTTGAGAAGAAAGGATCTTCAATTTACAGAAGTTTAAAAAAATTTCCTTCAAGAAACTGCAATTGGGTTATCGAAATATGAAAGATTTACGGTAAAAATTCTAACTGTTTGTCATTCTCTGAGAAAAGATAAAATTTAAATATGATATAAGATAAAAAAAAAAAAAAAAAAACAAGCTATGACAAACCTTCACAGGAACCCAGTGAGTAAATTCAACCAACTTTCAACACTTCTAATTCCCACTTTCCTACATCTCGGACGAAATAGTTTTAATTGAAGAGATCCGCGGCGGAATTCATGCTGAGCTGCAGGTTTGGAGACAGAACCTGGAATTCAAAGGGTTCAAGTTGAGCAGAACCAAGATGGAATACTTGAAGTGTAAGTTCAGTGACGCAGAACATGAGGAGGGCGTGGAAGTGAGGCTTGAGACACAAGCCATACAAAAGCGAGGAAGTTTTAAATATATTAGGTCCATTATCCAAGGAAATAGGGGAATTGACGATGATGTCACACGGGGCAGGGTGGACGAAATGGATCGGAGGTTCCCTTTCGGAGTCTTGTGTGATAAGAAGGTGCTGCCAAAACTTAAAGGCATGTTTTACAAAGTGGTAGTTAGACCTACAATTTTGTATGGGGCGGAGTGTTGTCCGGTCAAGAAATATCACGTCCAAAAGATAAAAGTTGCGGAAATGAGAATGTTGCGATGGATGTGTAGGCATACTAGGAAAGATAGGATTAGAAATGAGGTTATCCGGGACAAGGTGGGAGTGGCCTCGATGGAGGACAAGATGGTTCGGACATGTACAAAAGAGGTGCACGGAGGCCCCAGTACGGAAGTGTGAGAGGTTAGCTATGGATGGTTTCAAAGGAGGTAGATGTTGGCCGAGGAAGTATTGGGGAGAAGTGATTAGACAGGATATGGCGGAGTTGCAGCTTACGGAGGACATGACCTTAGATAGGAGGTTGTGGAGGACGCGGATTAGGGTAGAAGGTTAGTAGGTAGTAGAGCGTTGTCTCGTATACCTTCCATACGAGTAGGCATAGTATTATCTTTGTAGTTTCTTGCCCTTCGGTTTTCTGTTACTATTTGTTGTTTTTTGTACTTCCATTACTGTATTAGTTTGCTGCGGTTATTGTTCCTTTTCTTCGTAATGCTTATTTATAGTATTCTGCCATGACTTTTTACTTTTATCAACTCTTTTATGACCTTTTTGACATGTTTTCTCTTGAGCTAAGGGTCTCTCGAAAACAACCTCCCTACCTCCCAAGGTCGGGGTAAGATGTCTCGCGTATACTCTACCCTCCCCAGACCTCACTTATGAAATTACATTGTGTATGTTGTTGTTGTATATATATATATATATATATATATATCAAGAATCAAAATATGATTTTAGATTTATGTGTAAAATATAAAATGAACAATACATAATGTACAAAAATTGTTAGTACCACTAGTTTAAATGATAGAAAAGGAATTATCTTTAATTAGTCTTTCATGATCAGTAATTTTTTTTTTTTTTTTTTGTTATCATGATCACTAAATTAGTCACCTACCATGCACATAATCACGAACAAGTAATCACTTTAATCTGATTAATCATTGATGTTAATGCTGTTGATGAAATCTGATTAATCACTTTAAATTAAAGTTGCTTACTCCTATAGAGCAAATTGTTTTAGTAGAAATGGTCCCGTACCCGCCTTCGCCATCAACTTAACGAGGGAGCAATTTATAAAGTTTGAGGAGTCCAAGAAGAATATATTGCAAAATGTGCTGATTATCATTTTTTCTTTTTATAAAACTTCTTTTGCTCTTTTTATTTCCCTTTTGTACTCACTAGAGAAATTTGGAAACTAATGTCAAATCTGTTGTCACCAGACAAGAAAATTTGTCTGACTGTGTCTCCCCAATTTTCTTTTCAGTTTCACGTATCTTTCTCATACGTATACTTATAATATAATTAAGTTTGCAAAAAGTGTTCCCAAGCTCTAACAAGTCTGGTTAGTAAAATAATTAAGAATAGGCAAATTAATTGAAATCCTATAGGAAATAGTTTCATTTATGATTTATGTGCTATCATTTGACTCGAAATGAAATTTAAGAGAAAAAAGTTCTCAGAACGTGTGACTTAAAACGACAGTCTAGTTAATAGAGAACTTGTATTATGCATGAGCATTTCCTCACAAGAATAATTCGTGAATTTGATCAATTAGTCTTTGTTGGTAATTATATATCCACCACTAGCGGTGTCAGGAATTCAAGTAAGGGAATTAAAAAAAAAGTTCTTATGCCGAGCGATTTAACAACTTATATATATGCAAAAAAAAAAAATCATTTTTACCCTATTTACATAGTATAATTTTCTACGAAGGGGTTTAATTGACTCCCCTTGCACCCTCTAGCTCCGCCCCGCGTCTGATATATATCTTATCTGATCTCCAGATGAAAAAAATAAAAAATAAAAGAGCAGCAGGGGTTGGGGGTTTGGGGGGGGGGGGGGCAATTAAGTGCTTAAATTAATTAACAAAAGGATGAAAAAACATATGTTAATAA
Organism: Lycium ferocissimum; assembly: GCF_029784015.1. NCBI lineage: Eukaryota > Viridiplantae > Streptophyta > Magnoliopsida > Solanales > Solanaceae > Lycium > Lycium ferocissimum. The sequence continues at coordinate 38,825,861 of NC_081352.1, read as the reverse complement.
TTGTGTTGCCTAAGATGAGGAAGCAAAGTTTTGCTTGGGATTCCAGTTGAGTATTAAGTGACAAGTGATGTTTGTTCCTTTGGTTTGTGGGATTATGGGATGTTTTTGGACCACAAACTACCGTCTCATTGGTCTGGCAAGTGGCATCAATGGCAAATCAAGACTCTTTATATAAGTTGATTAGTATTTTTGATTAACATAGAGACGAATGTGGTCTGGTGGATGCCAGATATATGTTCTTATCTTTAATCATTGAATGATTAAACATGAACCTTATTATTACTGCAATGCAAATTTCTTATTCAATTTCAAATCCGCGCTGAGAAAAGAAAATTCAAATCTCTGTCGGAAAAAAAAAATCTCCGTCTAGTAAAATGCATGTAACTATGTAATTGAGTTACTCATCTTTTTGATGCTATTACTTTATCCGTCGCTTTATGCTATAACTTAGAAATATTGTCTTAGTCTTTTTTTTCCTTTGAATTTCCATTCGGTGTCTGATATTCACATTGGAATTTTAATAAATTTGAATTTGCGTCGGAGAATCTTATTGGGGTAAAGCGCAATGTAACATTCATTTGATTATAATGCTTCTTATTAATAAATATATAAAAATGTGACATACTCTTTCAATTGGACCAATAAGAAAATAATGCTTAACAAGTGAACTGAGGGATCTGAGGGATCGAGTACACTTGTTAGAAACACCATAGGCGAGGTACCAATTCTCTAGTAAAATGCAAGCCGACACCATGCAGACATAAATTAGGGATTTTAAATATTTAAAATGTTAAATACTGTATCTAAATGTCTTTTGAAATGAATCTAGAATTACTACTAAGCAATATATACTCATTTGGAGAAACTTTAGAAGGGTTGTATTGACAAAATCTTGCACCTTAATTAAAAATGTAGAGAAGTAAGTCACTAGTCTCTACCCCTTTTTTCTTAAATTTTGGTTCCAAAATTTAAATTAAAACATTATTTTAAGTAACTGTTTATTTATCAAATTGTTATATTACATCAATTTCAAACTTATAATATAGAATTTTGAAATTTGAAAAAGTAACTTTAGGTGTTTATCAAGTCTCCATTCACAAAAAAAAAGAAAGCTTTCAATTTTGTTTTAATGTTCGGAATATATATTAAATACTTTCAAATATATTTTTTGCCGAGGGTGTTCAATGGGGATTTTACATCAAGTCTCCATTCACAAAATTTCAATTTTGTTTTAATGGGAACACAAATATTCTAAATATATTTATGGGATTTTACATAGTGTAGACATATAAGAGATATTTATATTTAATTACGTTAATTACATCTAGTAACTAAATGTTGTATTTCAATTACACAAGGTAACTAATTCAAAACCCATCTCCTCTTATTCTATTGTATCAATCTTTTCCTTCAACCCCCTCTCTCTCTCTTTTCTCCCTCAACTCTCTCTCCTTTTTCACTCTCTCTTCTCCAAATGCCAAGAATAGTGCCCAAGAACTTCACCAGTAATACACTACCGTTACCAGGCTTCCTCATACAAACCTTCATTCTACCACCACTAAAACCTTTACCTGCCATTGAAGATTACAGAGAAAAGAGAACATTTTCATCAAATACAACGAGACAAAGGAGGTATGCACTCTAACAAAACAAATGACTATTGATAGTGCTGGTCATCTTCTCCGACGGAGCTAGCCGCCTCTGCCGCCGGTCATCTTCTCCAGTGTCTTCGATCGAGTGTATTTATCAGATCTGTAATTGAAATTCTTAAGACTCAAGATCGATCGCGGCGGCGGACTTCGCTGCTGACGGGGTGGGAAAGAAATATTTGACGACGACCCCGTTGCCAGATTTAAGCGTATTTGCTCAGATCTGAGTATTTATCATTGTTGTTGCTTGAGAGGTATTTGTTTTTGTGTTGAATACATAGAAAGATATGGTTTCTGGTTGGATCCTTACCGGACGACGGTGCCATTGCCGGCGATGGAAAAATCTCCAGCTGTGTATCTTAAGATCTAAGTGTATTTTATTTCTTGTATCTCAAATCTAAGTGTATTTTTTTCTTGTATCTGAGATCTGAGTGTATTTCAGCGTATTAGTTATTTTTTAGTGTAAAATAGATTGTTTCTTTTCGCTTGTATTTCGAAGGAATTTTTTTTTCTATACAAATGAATACAGTGAATTTTGAATACACCTGAATATTCCTGTATTTTTTGCATTTATATTGTTTGAATACAACCGAATTTAAATACAATAAGTTGAATACAGTATAAAAGTTGTTACAACTGAATACAACCAAATTGAATACATTCGAATTGAATACAACGAAATACAACCGAATTTGAATACACGTTACTGTAGCTACGAAATGTAATTAGCAAAAGTGTAGCTATGCCTAAAAAAAAAAAAAGCCAAAGTGTAGTCATTTGTGTAAGTTGTCCTTTTTCAATTTCAAATGCTAATTTGTATTTTCAAATCTAACCAAATCATATCCAAACACAGTACAAGTAAGTAACATAATTAAACTTAGTCTTGGATGAATATTGAAAATAGAATTTTCACTTCATTTACATGCAATTCCAATTCATTTTAGATTTATCTAGTTCGTAAGGAGTATAAACCATTTACATCTAGGGATCTAGTAGCTCAATTGATTGGCTACCTGAATTTTCACCTTATTAGTAAGGGTTCGAATACCCATGTTGTAATTCCCTCTCTCATTTTCCCTTCCCTGCCCTCCTATGTAATAAAAAAAAAGTTTTTTTTAAAAAATCAACCATTCACATGTGTAGTATAAGTTTATTTAGAAAGAGGAAGAATCAACTTTCTCCCCAGAACACAAAAGAACCATTTGTAGCCAAAAATGCCTTTAGCCGGTGTTCACCAAATTAAACCAAGTGAATTACTTAATTTAAATTTAATGGTAGCAATTAAAAGTGAAAATACATATATTATTAACAAAGTTTTATATATATGATTTAAATTTATTAAAATAATACAATGTATTAGCTTGATATAAATATAGGAGAGAAACTGTTTGGGTAGCTTGTTAGGAGCTAAGGTATTATGTTTTAAATTATACATACGTAATATCATATTTGGTAACATTCTACTGTCGTGTATAAAATTAAACACACCTAACATGGTGTTTTGTTTACGGCTATAAGCTATGAGAGAATCTATATATTATTTTATACAAGATAAAAAATGAAATAATAAATACATAAACAACTAATTTCTACATAAAATTTTCTCATTAACTACTACATTACATATATTAATTATTAATACATACGTAACTTTAACCAGCTATCGAGCGACCTCATAGAGCTTGTGGAAAATTTGTGTGGGCAAATATAGAGATGATGAAGAATGATGAAGAGGATAGAGGCAAAGTTGAAGGTGCACGTGAAGTGCAGTGGTCCAATTCACAGTGAGTAATGATGAAGTTGGTGGGGGACAGACACATAGCACAAGTATAAACCCAAGAGGCGTCCCTAATTTTTATCGATGAAGAGCCCACCCGTGCGCCCCTTTCCAACTTTGTTTCGTTAAAAGGAAAGGTTTGAATATAAAGAGCTACATTTCTTGTTTCCCTTAATCTGGATTCTGCCCCTTTCTCCAATCTAACCCTCCTTCATCATCTCATGTTTTTTTTCTTTTTACTTTCTAATCCTTCCAATTGTCCCTTTCTCTTTTCTCTCTCTTCCTTTCTTTTCTTCCCTTGTTTCTTCATAGGGAGTCAACTTCTTGGATACTATAAATAATAGAGTTGATGGTCCAAAAACATATCTGAACTACACATTTTTTGCGAATTTCACATTCCAATTATCAGTTGTTTCATTTTCTACCGAACTATCACTATCTGTGTTTTACCACATAGATGGTGTGATACTTACGGTAGGAGAAGGGAACAAATGATAGTTTGGGTGTGAAACTCGCGAAAAAAGTAATAGTTCATGCGTGTTTTCGACCATTGTCTCTAGAAACTATGCTTGTTAAACTATTTGGTAGCTAAAATTTACTCGCATGATTTAATTGAGATTCGTGCACATAGGAATGATTATTAATTAAACTGTTAACCTGAATTCTCTAATTAAGGATAGAGAAATCTAGCAATCACATCACATCTTTTGGTGATACATGTAACATCACTACTCATTGAAAAGTGATTCTTCTTTAGTTTGTAAAAGAATAATTTTAAATAGGAAGCCTAGCTTGGTGCAGCGATAGACTAGTGCGACCGATAGTTTAAGAGTTTGAACAAGTTGATGCTTCCATTAAGACAAGTTGCCTTCCATACACCCCTTTGGATGCAACTCTTTCCTGGGGCCTGTATCTGGTTGATTAAGTATTAGAAGGGAATCATTGGAGTAATAATTAAGTTATTTCTGTGTGACTTATAAATTAAGAGTTCGAGCCGTGGAATCACTAACTATTGTTTGCATCAGGATTGACTACCTACATTATTTTTTTGGGGTGCGGCTCTTCCTTTGACTTTTCAAGAATGCGGAATACTTCGGGTACCGAAATGCCCTTATTTGTAAAAGAATAATTTTAGGTTGTTACAAACATTTTTAGTTTAATATTGACAAGAACGCTTATCTGTTGAAACAACTACACACGAAAATCTTTCCAAAAAGCAAATTCTTATGATCATGTATAGCCTTACTAAATCTAGAGTACATAAGTTAGCATCTAGCACAAAATGACAAAATCATCTGCAGCTGGTGAATATTTTAGCAAATGCTATAAGAAATCACATAAAGTGATATATTAATTTCGAGAGACATTCTATATATTTCCAACAAAATCGAAAAACATCAACTAGTTTGGAAATTCCTAGCTACAAATTCACAATAAGTCCGTTGATGCTTTTAATTTACTTCACACGGATCACCTTCTTCAAGTAAGTTTGTAACGTCGCACCATTAGTTTTTTCAGTCACTTTTACAGAATTTTCATCATCATTTTAAATTATGCTTCCTCCTTTTTTGAGGTGTCCCTCGATAAGAAAATACAAGAATAGAGAGACCCAGGTCAATGAACACTGCATTGGGTACCGGTGGGCTTCTATTTAATGGGTTAATGGACCAATATGAATGGGCTTGACCTTGTAAATGGGTCCCGAAATTCATAATTCTTAGTTGCTTTCTGTTCTGGTTGCTGCTGTCATTGTGACTTCTAAACAGTCTTTCTCGAGGCATGAAACTTTGAAGCATTTGCAGAAAGTTGCAACAACTTTTCCTTTTTCACAACAATTGGATACTAACATGTTCATAACTAGATTTTGCTTTTCTCTTTATATTTATTATAATACTTTATACAAGTGCAATGTTCGGCCAGTTTGACAAATCCTATGTCCGACCAGTTTGCACGCACTTGAACTATTCAGGTACTAATAGCTCGACGTACCCAAGTTTAGACAAATCTAAAGAGATCGGTTAATGATTTTTTGTCTTTACTGAAGTTTGAGCCCCAACGTTTTTGCTCGCTTTATTGACCAGTAGACCACGTCCTTCCCTGTCTAACATGTTTATAACTAGATTTTGCTTTCCTCTTTTTCATTTTGTTAATTTAAGATAAATGATATGTCCAACTAGCTTTCGCGCATTGGATTACTCAGGCATTAATAGCTCGACGTACCAAAGTTTAGACATATCTAATGAGATCGTCTAATAATATTTTTGTCGCTATTGAGGCTTGAATCCTAATTTTTCATAATTTTTACTCACTTCATCAATCAGTAGACCACACCTTATGATGTTTAACATGTTTATAACCAGATTTTTGCTTTCTCTTTTAGGTGAATTATTGGAATGGGGCAATTCGCATATTTAATAAGAAAATGATGATTTTTTATTGCAAAAGCGAGTCAATTTTGACAGATAATCTGCCGACTGCACGCTGAGATTCTTTAAACAATTCATACTAATTGTCTTCACTTTGGTTGGTGGCCTGTTCGCTTCGTTGTAAATGATAACTACCAGCAAGAGTGATGAACATGTGTCACTTGCGTTATCTTACATTTCATTTGGTTTTCTTTTTTCCTCCTCTCTATATTATAATATTGATTTTCTTTCTTTTGGGGCATCCAGGAAAATGAAAACTAACAAAATTACGTAGCAAAAGGTAAACTAGTAAGATTGAAGTGCTTGAACATCAATATTTAAAAGCTTAAATTGTTAAGAGTTGACATATTAAGCACATCTTCTCACGTACAAATTTAATTTTTAAGTCGCGATAACAACATCACTTTAATGTAATCTACATACGGTGTGAAGTCAGGAGGATAGAATGTATACAAACCTTACTCCTACCTCGTGGATGTAGAGAGCATTGTTTCTGAAAAACTCTTGGCTCAACTAACGCATATTTTAAAGGGAGAAAATAAAAGTAACAAAGATATCACAAATATTTTATTAGCAGTGATCACCAACATTCAAATTCCAGTGTCGTTCTTATTTGAGATTTGTGTTAGAATATATGAACCATTTCATCTAAAGTTAAAAAGACTATACTTTTGTTTATTCATTTTAGGTCTATAAAAATTGAATCAGATCATTTATTAACTCCATCATACATTGGTATATTCTATAGAATCCAATCTTGCAAGCTTATAAGCTGAGTTAGCCAGGTGGCAAATACTGTACATATTTAGTTGACACATGAAGTGTACCAAGAATTGATGTGTGATGCAGCAGATATTCTGCTTTACACAATGGGAGAATAACCAATATATACATAATTAAGTTGATATATTTTGTAAATAAGGAAAAGTATCCTTATATTTTGTAATATATGATCTTAACAAGTGTTACTATGTCATTTTTCCCTTACACAATAGGACCAAACAATAAGCAGTAACTGTAGAAATGTACTATGGCTGCTATTCACAACGAGTGGGCTAAACTTATGGGTAAGCTAATGTAGCCAAAGTTGGGCCGTGACCAGGAGAGTTTGGCCCAACAGGAATCCATAACATTTTCTGCTTCTTACGTTTTAGAACCTTTTACTCATCCTTTAACCTAATGCTAATGTATATGTTAAGTTCAATCTATTTGAGCATTTAGGTCTGAGTTGGGGAGTTCAATGACTTTCTACTTTTGCAAGTTTTATTACCGTATAAAAAATAAATTCAAATGAAAATATTTACTCTTAAATCTCATAATAGTCCAAATAGTGAAATAGTATCCTAATATTTTGTCCAAATTAAAACAGTATAACGAACTAAACATTCAAGTTGGAAAAAAAAAAAAAAACTAAACATTCAAGACTTAGTAAAATGAAAAACCTAGTCAACATAATTCTTTTTCATTCATTGCTATTCATTTTACGTGTGTTCTTTCTCGATTGAGATGACAAGAAACAAGTAAACTAAAAATCTCGCCTTTTAATTTGTTTGTCTTACTTATTTCTTTTTAGTCTGTTTAAAAAAGAATGCAATTTTTGATATTTAGTATTTTCTCTGTCCCAATTTAAGTTTCTTACTTTACGTTTTGGTTTGTCCCAAAAATGATGTCCCATATTTAGTAACTTTTCCAATCCCAACATTTTACATGTCAAGTTTAAGATTACAAGATTTAAAGGACTACACACATCTTTAATTTAAGACCACGAAATTCAAAAATCTCTATTTATTGTTAATGTTGAAAGACATGAAAATTAAAGATTGAAGGGTCAAGTTTGTAAATACACTGAAGGATAGTTTTGTAAATACAACAAATACACAGTTTTCACAATATAGTTAAGTTAGTTATGAGGTAGTTAGTTAACAACTTCCAAGTTGTTCATTAGGAAGATTAGGGATTCATCACATTGTGTGTATATATACATGAACCCTACTCATTGTAAACACAAGGTAATTCATTCTCTACATTGAATACATTAATTTTCTCTTATCTCGGCTAGCTGCCTCTTCTTTCTTCTTCTCCTCTTTTCTCTTCTTCTTGCTTGATTCTTGATGAACTCAGATTGAGTTCTGAATCATTTCATGGTATCAGAGCAATTGAATGTTTGAATCAAAGTTCAGTGTTAAAATATGGGAAGTTTTGAAGCTATCTAGTTTCTGCAAAAAATAGTTGTGTTCGATCGAGCAGTTTCTGTCAAGAAAATTCAGTTATGTTAATCTTGCTTATTGTGAATGGCGAATGATGGAAACACATCTGGAGGAACTGGCATTGAAGGGATAATTGGAGCTGTTCCAAATACAACAAACACAAATCTAATTCAGACTGAAAGCAATGGCAATGCAACTAAGCCAGTTCAAGAAACGACAAACACTATCAATCAAAGTCATCCTCTCTTCTTGAATACTTCTGATGTGAGTGGTATTTCTATGATTTATTTCAAATTAACTGGTCCTGAAAACTATGCAGTTCGGTATAAATCTATGCGTCTAGCCTTATTGGCTAGAAACAAATTTGGTTTAGTGGATGGAACTTGGAAGAAATAAAAATTCAGAGAAGAATTTTAGGAACAAAGGAAGAGGGTTAATGCTATTGTGTTGTCTTGGCTGGTGAATGCTATCTCAAGTAATCTGTTAAGTGATGTAGTGTATGCATCAAATGCTTGGTCTGTATGGGAAAGATTTAAAAGAAAGATTTGACAAGATTAATTGATCAAGAACCTATAATCTACATAGGGAGATTGCTACTCTAACACAAGGAACTAACTCTGTGTCAGCCTACTTCACCAAACTTAAAGGTTTTTGGAATGAATTTGAGTCTCTTGTTCCTTCACCTGAATGTAATTGTGAGAAATTCAGAGATTTCTTGGTTTATTTTCAAAGACAAAAGTTGTATCAGTTTTGCCCGAATAGGCCTAGTTTTGCTACGAAACTCCGCCTTGCAATTTTTTTTTAGATTGAGCGGGACTCGAACCCCAAACCTTATAATATTAGGTGAAGGGCAAAAATTAAAGACCAACAATTTGAGGAGCCAAAATTAAAGGCCAGTGCCTTTGAAGGGCAATCCGCACAGAAAAATGTTACACAATAGGACCAAACAATAAGCATTAACTAGGCTTTTCATTCTAGGCGACATGTCAAATCCGGCCTTGTACAAATGCGTTATGGGTATCATAGTTGGGCCTTTACCAGGAGAGTTTCGCCCAACAGGTATCTATGATCTTTCTCGGGCAATTTGCAGGAATGTCCTTATTTTGAGGTGGTCTTTAATTTTTGGGAAATTTACTTGTCATAGCTATCTGTAAGACCTATTTATGAATAATAACTACCTTTTATTTTTCCTAGCTAAAATATTTTCTTAAATTACACATCATAACTAGTATCCTGTATTTCACAAATTCCTCTTTTAAATTGATTTTCTCTCACCTACCAAATCTATCTTCTCGCTCACCCCCTCTCTTTCTCTCTCTCCGTTTCCCTCTCCTACCCTGCGATTGCCTCTTCAGCCATCTCCTCGATGCTTCTGTCCTTCCTTTCCTTGTCAAAATCAAGTGACTGCTTCATCTCTTTCTCCTTCACGTCCAGAGCATAGTTCCAATGGAGATGGAGTTTTCTGATGGCTCCCTCATCTCAAATCTGAGTGTTCCGATGGCTCCTCATCTCAGATCTGAGTTTTCTGATGGCTTCATGAGTGTATATCTGATCTATAACAATTGGAATATCTATGCTATTGGCTGTATGACGCCTCGTCGTACTATTATATTACTAGAAATTTGTGAACTTCCTTCTAACAGCGGAAAATAAGGAAAAAAGGAAGATACATAATTGATTTTTTTTCTTCAAAGAGTGTAACATGTGCAAAGCTGTTTGACCTCGTAGGAGTAAATTATTGAGCATTCTCCATCAATGAAATTTGTCCCTTTTGAAGTTGTGTTTGTTTTGATTTGTATGTCAATTGCATTTGTCAATTGCATTAGGCCTAAAAGTCCATTACAGTGAGGATTTTTTAAAAGAATTTGAATGTATTCATCTTTTTTTGGTGTAAATACAGTGGTATTTTGTATTTCACTTGTATTTTTTTAATAGAGTGTATTTTTTGTGTTTGCTTGTATTTCTGTATTTCATCGGAGATCCGACTGGTGTTATAGTATTCTTCCTTTTTAAATACAATGTATTTTATATTTTCGCCGGAGTTATGATTTGACTATATTCTTCATTTTCGTCATTTTGTGAGTGTAAATACATTCAACTACAGTCGAATACAACTGATGCGTCGTCAGGCAACGACTTTACTGATCTGAACTAGAATATATTTAAATGCAGCCAAACCAAAAGGATAATCAGTATATAAATACAATGAAATACACAACTCTTTCGTGTATTTAAAGGATTTACTCCACTCTGTTTTTATGATACATGTATTTCGCTATATTTAAAACACGTAAATACAGCCAAAATTCCTTCGTGTATTTAAAGAATTTACTCCACTCTGTTTTTATGATACATGTATTTCGCTGTATTTAAAAATACAGAAATACAGCCGAAACCACATAAAAGATAGCTACGGTTTGTAAATTGCAAACTTATAGCTATATTTTGTTAGGAGCTTATAAAAGGTAGCTGTTTATGTAAGTTTCCCTTATTTTTTCCCATTAAATTGAACATCTTTAATTTTTGTCCTTCTCCTAAAACTTCTGAGTTCCGGGTTCGAACCCCCGCTCAGTGAAAATTTTTAAAAAAAAATTCAAGGCAGAATTTGGATTCGCAAGATTGAGTTTGCCGACAAAACTCTCCCTTAAGGCGGAGTTTCAAACTGCCTGCAAACTCTACCTTAAGGCAGACAGAGTTTTGCCTTAGGCATAAGACAAACTCTCCCTTAAGGCAGAGTTTTGCCTTAGGCATAAGGCAAACTCTACCTTGAGGCAGAGTTTTGCCTTAGGCATAAGGCAAACTCCACCTTAAGGTAGAGGTTTGTAGAGTTTTGCCTTCAGGCATAAGGCAAACTCTACCTTAAGGTGGAGGTTTGACTTAGGGTAATTTTTTTTCTTTTTACTCAGCTGAAATTTTTACAAACTTTTGCCCGAATATGCCTAATTTTGCTACGAAACTCTGCCTTGCGATTTTTTTTACTGAGCCGGGATTCGAACCACAACCTCAGGGTATTTTAGGGGCAATCCGTGCAAAAATAAAAAAAGATCTTTCTCACGTTTTACTCATGAAGTAATTTCACGGTTCACCCTTCAAATGGACTGGTCTTTAATTTTACCCTTCAAAATCGAACTTATGCCTATAGGGGCGTAAGTTCTTTAAGGGCGCTGGCATAACTTGTGAATATTATGATGCGTAACTTATGCACCTTTAGACATAAGTTCGATTTTGAACGGCAACAATTAAAGGCTAGCCCATTTGAAGGGCAAAACTTAAAGACCAGCACAAAATGACAAAAGTGCAAATGACCCTTTACTCATCCTTTAAGCTAATGTACATGGTAAGGTTAAAATAGCGTGAGCTAGCTATTTTTTTAATTTTTACCAGTGGCACACTGTATTGGAGCTAAAACTTTTACGAGTATAATTGCAACACAATGTGTTGGAGGTCCAAAAATAATCGTGAAATTCCTCTTCCTCACAATTCTACTACCATGTAAAAATGGCTGTTTGTGAATTTTTCCCTATGTTACTTTCTTGAGCATTTAAATCCTATTTGGGAGTGCGATGACTTTCATATTAACCTTTTACATAATATTGCCTTCTGCTTTTGCCCGTTTTAGTACATGCTTTTTATCTCAATTGAGACCTAACCATGACCATTCTTGACGCTATGCTATAAGTTGGGCTTTTCCCTAGAAAATATATAAAATAACACATGTATTCTTATATGAAATTTATTATAATTATTTTATGAGTGACATAATTGTATAAATGTTTTTTACAAACTTAAAAAGAAAAATAAGATATATAGGTGAAACTCCTCCGATCCTGCGTTACATTATCAGCAAGATAGCAATACAAAAATCTCAAAGGGGAAAAAACTCCTGATACACTACTATGATATATGATAATTAATTTATTACTGTACATTACAAATTTCATTCAGTAGTCATCATATATCATGCATTCAGGCTAAATGAAAAAAGAAATAATATGCTGTAATCGGAACAATTATTTTCGACACTGTGATTGGGCCTTTCCTTTTTTCTAGTATATATATATATATTTTTTTTTTTAATTATTATTATTATTATTTTTGCCTAAATATTTAACTGATTTTTTTTTTCTAGCTATGGGTTGAGAATTGAGATCCAAATACCCGATCCGTTTAATAGCTTTGCTGAGTCGTGCCTTCTGTTGGAAGGCTTGGCAAAGTACAAACTTCAATAATAATTTACGTATATTCAAAAGCCTTTGCAGTTTTGCACCTCTGTAAATTCTCACCTTTCTTCTCTCTCTCTCTCTCTTCGCGTCTCCATAAGGGAAAGAAGAAGAAAGATACAACCAAAGTCTTTTGAATTCTTAAAACAAAGCCTCTAATTACCTATATTTGTATACATTATTTTTTGCTGTAAAATACACATACACATTACATATAGAAAGAAGTATTGTTTTCTCCAGCTAAGAGGAAATTCTGAAACATGTCTTACGCCTATCTATTCAAGTATATCATCATCGGCGATACCGGTAAAACTTTTCCTCTTTCCTCCTTTTTTTTTTTAGTTGATTGGATCTGATCAATAGGTTTCCTGTGATTTTGATTGAGGTTAATTTGACATATCTATAAAGTTATTATTATCTCGATCTGGAATAAGAATTTTTCAATGTCTGGCAATTCATTTATGCTGCTATGATATTATATGTGCTTCTCAGATTTGAATGTTAAGATTTCGTGTTATATCACGTTGCATTTCGTATATAAATTGATGTTGATCATCTATTTTTTGAATAGATCACCTAAAAAGAAAAAGAAAAAGAGATGTTATGAGCCTAATCCATTTGGTGTAGTTCATTTGATTTTATTTTTTATTTTTAAAATCATGATATCAAGCGGAAAAAGCTCCGATTTAAGAAATTGTGATTTTTTAAAAAAAAAAAAAAAAATGATATCAAACGGAAAAAACTGTATGCATCAATTTAGTTGTTTTTGAAAGGCTGTTTAAGTTACAGGTTGTTGTCTCTTTGTGAAAACGTGAAGAGTGAGGCTAGAAAATGGCATTCACGGAGTTCTCTTATATGACTTTTTTTTTCAAATGATTAATAAGTAGAATAGTTAGCCTTATGTACGATCAATAGAGCGGAAGGAATTTGATTGTCTGAGAATTAGAAGATTGCGTAGTTGTGCTTTAGCTTACGTGTTCATGTTGGCAGACTTGTTCCTTTTTGAGATAAATTGTATGCGGCTTATGGTAAAGACGATTGTTCAAGAGTATTTTCAGCATATATTCATTCATTTAATAATTGCAGTGCGTTTACATATTTCCCTAGGAGCATTGGCAATCTGTGTATTGATAATTTAACCTCTTGGTAGTATGCGTAATGGTGATCATGCTAAATGATTCTTCTTGATTTAATGAAGTGGGTGCAAACCTTGGAGATAAGGGTTCAAACCCCAAAATAGGAAAAAAAAAAAAAAAGCAGTAGGTGATTTCTTCCTATTTGTCTAAGCCTTGTTGGATATAGTTATCCGACACCTGTGTTAGGTGGTGGAGATAGCAAGAACCTAGTGGAATAGTCGAGTTGCGCCCAAGTTGGCTTGGCCACCATTATCCCAAAAAACGAAAGAATCTTCATGATTTGCCATGTTTTGGTTGTGTATGGATACATACTCAGAACTCCTTGTTGTTTTTATGTGCTGATACATGTGCACTTACCCCCTAGCATCCCTTACACTTTTATTAGATTTTATTGGTATACTATATTGCATATGTATCTGATATTAATTATACATTGCCGAAGCCTTGTTTAAGATATCATTGATGAGGTTATTAATTTTGTTATGCAGGTGTTGGAAAATCATGTCTTCTTTTGCAGTTTACGGACAAACGATTTCAACCGGTCCATGACTTGACCATTGGGGTTGAGTTTGGGGCTAGAATGATCACAATAGACAACAAGCCCATAAAATTACAGATCTGGGACACAGTTAGTGACACATCTTTTCCTTCTTTCTCTGTTGATTTAATTATCTTTAATGGCTAAAAAATGCTCAGATTAATCCCTAGTTCAGCTGGTTGTTGTGGTTACTAGGAACTTCAGATTATCTATCCAAATATCTAAAATTCTGTTAGTGGTGGTAGAATCATTCTTATGGTGTTCTCCTTATTCTTTCGTCATGCTAGTACGGATGACTAAAATCATGATCTAAAGAGTGTTCTTCATTTCAGGCTGGTCAAGAATCATTCAGATCTATCACGAGGTCATACTACCGAGGTGCTGCTGGGGCACTACTTGTTTATGATATTACAAGGTATTTTCTGCAGTGTCTTTGGCACTTCCATACCTGTAGCGAACTCGAGTTACATGTCCCATGATATGAATGAATGTACTTCTTGATCTGTCCTTTTAGCATTGCTCAAAGTTCCAGAACTATCAACGGAAAAAAAATCAAAATTCCAGAAATATTCTTCTACAAATTCTTGTTACCCTGGATGCAGATAAAGTGCAGAGTTCACAGCATTATTTATATATATTGATCCTTTTGTCAATTCTTAAAGAACATTTTTGAGTGCTTTACCTAACGAACGACAGAACATTCCGTTCCAATTCTTTCACTTTATTACTTTTAGTCTTTCTAGTGGTGTTCGAATCATGATGGCTAACATGTCTTTGTCTAGGAGAGCAGCAGAACAAAGCTGTAAAACTAACTATAAGCGCTGAGTTATTCTGTTCTTGTTCTTTTTGTCTTCAACAGAAGAAAACTTAATATGTAACTATGGTGTATTTATCAGAAAATTATGGAAGTAAAGTTTATTTGATTTAGTGATGATTTTATTTTCTTCATGCCAAAACATTTTAGGAGGGAAACGTTTAATCACCTAGCTAGTTGGCTGGAAGATGCAAGGCAGCATGCAAATGCAAACATGACCATAATGCTGATAGGAAACAAGTGTGATCTGGCTCACAGAAGGGCTGTAAGCACGGAGGAAGGGGAGCAATTTGCCAAGGAGAATGGGTTAATATTTATGGAGGCCTCTGCCAAAACAGCTCAGAACGTCGAAGAGGTAAGAGATTCTCTTGTCGGCTACTTCTCTGACCTTTTATCCATGGACATCTGTCCCTAACTAGACGTAGAAATTACTTGTTTATCTGATTTCTGGTTTCTGCTGCTTTTCAGGCTTTCATCAGAACAGCCTCAACAATCTATAAGAAAATACAGGATGGAGTGTTTGATGTATCGAATGAGGTATGTCATGCCCTGACCATATTTATATATATCCTCTGTTTCAATTTATGTGAACCTATTTCCTTTTTAGTCCGTGCCAAAATGAATGAGCTCTTTTTTAATTTTGTTTCCTAATTTGGAAACAAATTCACTTTATGAATGATTTACAGCCACACAAATATTCAGGACTTATTTTGAACCACAAGTTTCAAAAGTCTTCCCTCTTTCTTAAATGTCGTGCCCAGTCAAATGGGTTCACATAAATTGAAACGGAGGGAGTATATCTGTATATTTTGCTAGTCTGGCTAATTTTCGTGTACTTCCATTAATATGAACATGGCAATTGTCTAAGAAAGACCTGATTGGCATCTCATGAAGTAGAAAGTTAAATGAAACTTTGTTTGCTTGTTTAAAGAGTTAAATGAAGAAATTGGAGAATACTCTCTCTTTTGAAAAAATATATGTGTTTGGATACCTCTGGGAATGTGTTTGTACCTTGTAATAATTGCAGTTTTTTGAAGTTCTGCGAGTGTTTTATTAGTGGAAGAAGAACTTTTCTTTTGACAATGCTAAGACCACTTCTTGAAATATGTTTTTTGAAAGGAAGTCTTTGACCAATACTTGTTGAAAAAAAAAAAAAAAAAAAAAAAAAAAAAAAAACCAGATACTTGAAAGTTTTTCTGCAAGATATAAAATATTATCCGCAAAAAAAGGGCACCTAAGGAGTTTCGTTCCCTACAGAATCTGGTCCCCTGGCCAAGACCAACATCCTGCATGAGAAAAAAACCATATGGAGAAGGCATTATCATGTTCATGTCTTGTGTAGTTGGGCATATCTAGCTGTGTAATTTGTAAATAAATGCTGTAATAGCTTCTGAGAAAAAGACCATATGGAGAAGGCATTATCATGGTCACCTGGCCAATACCAACATCCTGCATGAGAAAAAGACCATATGGAGAAGGCATTATCATGTTCATGTCTTGTGTAGTTGGGCATATCTAGCTGTGTAATTTGTAGATGAATGCTGTAATAGCTTCTGCGAGTAACATCCAACTCAGTGTGGCTGTTTGAGCAGCTCCTAATAGGATTAGTTTTTTCATTTTCTGATTTGAAAAGTTGGGATCTTTACTTCATCTAATTTTGACCTTTAAAAGCGATTTTAATGGGAGAATTGATAGTGAATTAGCTGTCGTATTGAGAGCTAGATTACCTACGACTCAAGGATATCGAACAGTGAACATGTTATCTTAGAACGGAAAGCAATTTCATTTGGAGGAATTAAAGACTTGATATTATTTCAACCATCCTAATAAGCATCAATCCATCAATCTGCATTCTCACTCTCTTACGAGTTCTTATGGCAATCCGGTGACCCATAGTTGTGAGCATATTGTTAGCAGAGTTCCTTGTTTAGTGGAGTATCATTTCAGTTGAGTACTGGTAAAAACATTGATTAGTGTCCTAATTATTGTTTTGAGAACCAAGAAAGCAGAAACTTATGTTGCAGAATTTCAGAAATTACTTGTAAATGATAATGGATTTGCACCATGTATAATTCCCGTTTACGTAATAATGATAGTTGCCAAAACTAATGCTTATTTTTCTTTTGCAGTCTTATGGAATAAAAGTTGGATATGGAGGTATTCCCGGGCCTTCAGGGGGAAGAGATGGAGCTGCTTCTCAGGGAGGGGGTTGTTGTACTTGAAAATGGACATTTATTATTGTAACCTATCATGTTCCTATGATTATTTATTTGTAGTTTGGAATTCTTAATATTGAGTGTTCTCTTCAGTTTGCTTGTTTTAATGATTGATATATGTGCAAAAATAAGTAAATTCCGTACATAAAGATGTGATTTTTTTAATTATATTTTTGCATTTTTTTTAGTGTATAGAATTTTCAAATGTGAATATAGATTAATAGCATGTGAGCTTGTGTGAATGAAAAAAGTGCAAATCCACCCCCTTCGGCTTCCTCTCCTTTTTCATGTGCCCTTGCCCATTTCACCCCAGTGTGATGGGGCAGTCGGCAGATAGACGTAAATTGCACGCCGCTGGTCTTGTGGAGTATTTATCCGCATTCGGTGTTTACACCAAACTAACAGAACTTACCTGATTAAGCGAATTAAAGATGTACATCAATTGACCACGGTTAAAATAATAGTTTTGTATGTTCAAATACATATCGTGCATTCACTGGTTTAGTATAAATATCCGATGCGTATTAAGCTTTACTTGAGCCGAAACAGCCAAATAAATTTACCTACACTCAATATTTACATCAAACATTAATTAGCAAACGCTCAAGAGACAAGCTTAGTGGACAAAGTTTCATTGGATGTTTCTCATAGTTTTTGTTTAAAAATATCGATCGATCCCCTGGCATTGTCTTGAAACCCAATAAGAAAGGAACTATGACGAGGTTGATGTTTAGTGAAGTCACTGGCAAGTTGGACGTAAGATGAAGTTGATCGTCCATTAAAACTTGTTGCTTTCATACATGATTGATCCTAAGCCTCACTATAAACAGAGCAACATTGCTTTAGTCATTAATTCATTATTAGTATAGTACCCCGCGCGGATGTTATTAAAAAAATATTATAATATTTTTAAAAATATCCTTAAAAATACTTTATATGTTAGATCATCATGCCACATAATTTTCTATCAGGTCCAAAATAATTACCAACAACAAAATTTTCAGTAATTATCAATGTTAGGAATAATCTAGGAAAACTAACCCCAAGTCAAAAAGATTAATTTTCATTTGAATACGCCATCAAAAATTTGTATCTCACTGATAGAAAATTGAAGAAAAGATATAAACACTCAATATAACTGTAATAAATCATACACATATATTCGTTATGAATAAAATTTCGCTACCTTATTATCTAATACTCCTTAGGAATAATCACAAAATCTTATATGTTCATCTCAACCAACTTCAATCTTTATAAGAGCTAATTAGAGTCATGCCGCATATCTAGCCCTTTTAGGGCGTCGTGATGTTATTCATAAATAAATCAAAGGTAGATATTCTGTCGAATAAATATTCTTTTAGCCTTCTTTAATAATCTTGATTTGAGCATGCTTAGCGAACTTAAGTCTGTGAATTTTGTAATTACACAGCCAAATTTTGAGAAATGCAGAATACACTTATCCCAAATGGCATCCAAATCATAATTCGAAAATCGAAAACTTAAATATTGGAGATTACTTAAATATTATAATAAAGATCAATCATACATGATTGATTCTAAGCCTCACTATAAACAGAGCAACATTAGAGCAACATGCTTTAGTCATTAATTCATTATCATTACTCCGTCTATCTGTGACTACTCCCTCCATCCCATATCACTTGTCCATATTATTATAAATATTCATCTCAAATTACTTATCCATTTATAAAATCATAATAAAATTATTTTTCCTACTTTATCCTTAAACATTAATTGTTTTTAAAATAACAAATATTGATTAGAGTGTAATTAATTGGAAAGATAAGGGCAATGTAATAAAGATACATTTTTTATTTATGAGTTATTAAAGGGCGTGTAAAGGAAAAAGTGAATAAGTAATATGAGACGGAGGGAGTATCTTTTTAGCGGTCACAAAGTAAATGGAGTATTTTATTTTATATATATAATTCCTTGGAACTTGATACACCAACTCTCATTGGGAAAGTGACAGCATAGCATAAACTAATATACGAAAATTCTGGCAATTTCGGATCATTCCAGATCTCACTTGTCATTTCGTTTTCCCTATGCCTTTAAGTACCAATATTTATGCCAACAAATCTTTATTAAATAATTTATTTTCTCAATGATAATCACCACATTTCATAACGAACGGTTTATAGACGTCCTTTGCTCATATTTTTCTCTCACTGGCATGTGAACATGTCTAACTCTCCTCCACATAAGCCAAATAACGTCCACTAGTAAATAATCTCTTGAACTATTTTCTGAAAAATAATGATTCTAATAGTAATACATCCTTACCCACGTCAGATCTTTTTTCTAGCTCAAGTACAAAAGTCATATGTCAATCCCCAAAATACCCTCCATCACTTAAAATCTCTACCAATCAATATATGGTCCTCTTGTTAAATCTAACAGTTACCTTAATATCAGGACTATAAAAACAAAACCCCCCAGCTCCAAAGTTAATTTCAACCACACTCACTGCCACACACTCCATAGCAGTGTTAACAATGGCGGCTTCTACTAGAGCCTTAAAATCTTCTCCGTCTCCACACAATTGTATCTCCGAGAGAAATAATAATGATTCTACTCGTGCAATGTCCTTTCGAAACCTCTCCTTTTCGTCATCTTATCTTTCCGGCGACAAGCTGAAAGCGTTCTTCAATTCACAACAACGCCGGTTCAGTGAGAGAAGAAATCCACTGATCGTATCGCCTAATGCTGTTTCTGATTCGCAAAATTCGCAGACATGTCTCGACCCTGACGCTAGCAGAGTAAGCGAAAACTTGTCTCAGTTTTGTCAAGGACTTTGTGATTCTATATTATGCATAATATATAAATCATTATGTATGGTGTGAGTGTGTGAAATGTAGGAATTTTTTTTTTTTTTGTCAGATTGATTACTAGAATGAGGTGATTTATTGGATTGTAGATCTTCTTGTAAAAAAGGATGTGGAGTGGATTGCTTCAGTTTGAAGTTTTTTGACTGGGTAGAGCTAGATCTAAGATCAATCTCTCACCTCTTTCTGACACATAATCACGTGTACATTTAAAAATGTGCTTAGTCTATTTGATGTTGTTTAATACTTATTATACAAAAAATATTTGCTAACATTCTTCAAAGATTCATTATGCACATGATAGTCATAGATTAAAACTAGATTATCATCTAGATACTGTAATCATTGGATCTGATTAGCTGAACATGAGCAGAGCATTACAATCCCAAATGTCATTTCAGGCATTGGTTTTGTGTCTACCGGACCTAATCCTTTGCCCTCAAAATGTCGACTTTGTTATATTTTCATAAAAATATATATGCATATTAGTCTAGTTATATTGTGGGTGAACAGTATTTAGCTTATTTTTTTCACAAAGCCTTATCTGCCAACAGCTTGACAGTGATTTACGTCTACTTAGAAGTAGTAAAGTATTATGGTTACTTGTTTTTTCCGATACGAAAGCGGTTCTGAGGGTCTACCGGAAATAGCCTCTCTACCTCCTAAGGTAGGAGTAAGGTCTGCGTACACTCTAACCTCCTTAGACCCCACAATGTGGGATTTCACTGGGTATGTTGTTGTTTTCGATACGAAAGCTTTAGGAAGCTGAATTTCTTTAAGTAAATATAGTGAATTAAACTTACATTGTTAATGCAATTTGGTGCAGAGTGTTTTGGGAATTATTCTTGGAGGTGGAGCTGGGACCCGACTTTATCCTTTAACTAAAAAGAGAGCAAAGCCAGCAGTTCCTCTTGGAGCAAATTATCGTCTGATTGACATTCCTGTAAGCAATTGCATTAACAGTAACATATCCAAGATCTATGTTCTGACACAATTCAACTCTGCGTCTCTGAATCGCCATCTTTCACGGGCATATGCTAGCAACATGGGCGGCTACAAAAATGAGGGTTTTGTGGAAGTACTTGCTGCTCAACAAAGTCCGGAGAACCCCAATTGGTTTCAGGTAATTCCTTATTCTCGCAGCACACAATTCACGAATACACTATTGTTATTGTTATTAATTACCGGGAGACATATCTCATCCAATTACTGTAATGCATACATGTAGCACTTACAATCCCTATATTTTCCTGAGCTTCGGTTTTGAAATGCCTTATTTGAGAATAAATTGGGTCTCCATTTGTGCTTGGCACTTTGAATTAATCTTCTGCATGTGTTTTACTATTGCTATTGAGCTAGTTTACTTAACAAGCTGGCATAACAAGTGATGTACTTATTTGTAGGGCACTGCTGATGCTGTCAGGCAGTATCTATGGTTGTTTGAGGAGCATAACGTTCTTGAATACCTCGTACTTGCTGGAGATCATCTATACCGAATGGATTATGAGAAGTTCATTCAAGCCCACAGAGAAACAGATGCTGATATTACTGTTGCCGCACTACCAATGGACGAAAAGCGTGCCACTGCATTCGGTCTCATGAAGATTGACGAAGAAGGACGCATTATTGAATTTGCAGAGAAACCGAAAGGAGAGCAATTGAAAGCAATGAAAGTAATACTATCATAGTTCTTCAATTAAGAACTATCTACAAAGAATTTATGAGCATGCATTAACTCGTGTTGGGATGTATTTCAGGTGGATACTACCATTTTAGGTCTTGATGATGAGAGAGCTAAAGAGATGCCGTTTATCGCGAGTATGGGTATATATGTCATTAGCAAGGATGTGATGTTAAACCTACTCCGTGACAAGTTCCCTGGAGCCAATGATTTTGGTAGTGAAGTTATTCCTGGTGCAACCTCACTTGGGATGAGAGTATGTACTTTCTCTAGAACTTACTTTTTGCATTTAATTTACTTATCGCAAATATTAAAAATAAGAAAAATATTTTTTTTTGGCAGCACGCAATGGTTAAAAAATTGCATCTTCTGTCCTTTAGCATATAAAAATATAATCCAGAGCAATTTAATATTTGTTGGCCTTATTGTCTCAATTTCTTGAATTCTCTTCCAGATATGGCTATGATAATGACCGCTCTTTACTTGTGCAGTCTTATGTAGGCCCTCTCAAGTTTTTCTCTATTTTCTCGTTGTTGCTTCTCTTGTTTTGCTCAAATCATAAAATGTGAAAACTCAAAAAGAATGATGCATCATGCTTAATCTCTTTTAAGATAATTGTAGCTTGGTAAGTGTTATTTCTAGAGGTCTTATGTGTCTGTGTTCTCAGGTGCAAGCTTACTTATATGATGGGTACTGGGAAGATATTGGTACGATTGAAGCTTTTTACAATGCCAATTTGGGCATTACAAAAAAGCCGGTGCCAGATTTTAGGTACTTCCGCTGATTTCAAAGAGATAATTCTCTGCAGTTTGCATGGGTTTGAATACCACTTACTGTGACTAAGCACTAATATAATTGTCTTCAATATTTACTGAAGCTTTTATGACCGATCAGCTCCAATCTACACCCAACCTCGATATCTGCCACCTTCAAAAATGCTTGATGCTGATGTGACAGATAGTGTCATTGGTGAAGGTTGTGTGATCAAGGTAATTAATTATTGTTTTAAAGCCTCAACATTTTCTAAACTGCATTTCTGATGTCATTGGTTGTCCATACCATCTCCAAAGCCACGGTACATGAACACCCATTCTGGTGACCGTAGCCATGTCATTCTTGGCAGCAAACCGTGAGACATATCTTGGCGTGTTCCATGACCCCATCCATATCCACGTTGTTTATGATTGAATTCACACTTAAATACAATAGGAGTATACTGCTTTCTCATAAAAAGATAAAGTTGATTTTACTGAATTCTCTCCTCTCTTGAGGTGTGCTTGAATTTTGTTCGCAGTTCAGTTTCTCATCAAGGTATGAGAGGACAAGAGATGTTACAGATCTCGACTTAAAATCTACTTTTTCCAGAAAATTTGGAATTTTTATTACCTAGAAAATTTGGGATTATTTCCAGAAAAATCTGCTCCCTCTATTTTAATCTAATTGTCTATTTATTATGCAATATGAAGAATATGAGTGAAACTAAATTATGATATATTTTAGAGAAAATTGGGGTCCGTAATATGACATCTAAAGTTAGCTTTTTTGATAAACTTCGAAATTTAAAGATCACTGAATAGTGAAGAATGGACAGCATATTTGTGACAGACCAAAAGGGAAAATTAAGACATCCTGTTTGGACGGAACAAGGTAGTGGTTTATGCTAGCTAGTCTATCTAGAAAAAAATTAGAAGTCTTGTAGGGAAAAAAACACATGGAGAACCTCTAATTTTAGAGAATCCAAAATTATTGAGTTTTGGAATTAAACAGATCCAGCTTGACCGAAATTGATATTGAAGATTCATATGACAGAAACTCAACTAGCTTATGATTGAGGCATAGTAGTATTTATTGCTGTTTTAGGGCCTCAAGGGAATGCGCAAGGTGAAGAGAATTACCCAGACATTCGTCACCAACTTTGTCCTTTACTCCTTTTCATTTTTCATCAAATTATGCTCAAGAAAACACAGATAAATTGTATTCCGGTGTACCTCTCAGATTTTGATCCGTATGAAATTATTTTTTCTGTTTGCAGAACTGTAAGATTCACCATTCTGTGGTTGGGCTCAGATCATGCATATCGGAGGGAGCAATTATAGAAGACACACTTTTGATGGGGGCAGATTATTATGAGGTAATGCTAGTAATTAAGTTACCAACAAAAAAATGCTAGTTATTCTCAAGTTACCATAAAAGATATCTAATAAAATACATGGGAATGTGAATTTAACTTTATTAGACTCACTGTGTATATGATCTACCGTGGAGTAATGTGCCTTAAAATCAAGTAACAGAGATAAAGAAAATACTACACTTGTAATTTCCTTACTGCGTTCATTACTAATTACGGACTCACTTTCTGCCCTTTATTGGTCCAGACTGATGCTGATAGGAAGTTTCTGGCTGCAAAGGGTAGTGTCCCAATTGGCATCGGCAAGAATTCTCACATCAAAAGAGCCATTATTGACAAGAATGCCCGTATAGGGGAAAATGTGAAGGTTAAATTGCTCGAACTTTCATGCAACTTACATTTTAGATTTATGTTTGAAGTTCTCCTTCATGTGTTCAGATTAATAGCTAGTCATTTATCACATGGATTATTTCTTCATTATGTGGCCAACATTACTGTGAGCAGTGTTTCTAATGAGGGATTCTTTTGGTCAGATCATTAACTGCGACAATGTGCAAGAAGCCGCTAGGGAAACAGATGGGTACTTCATTAAGAGTGGGATTGTCACTGTCATCAAGGATGCTTTGATTCCCAGTGGTATTGTCATCTAAAGGTTCGGTTCGGAACGTGGTTGGTCGTAGTAAAACTGCGCTAAACAGCCATGAGGTAGAAACGTGCTACTTTTATTTTTTGCTGTGCTGTAGAAATCTAGTGTACATCTTACTTTAATGTAGCTAGATACTTCTCATTAACCCTACAAGAGAAGACTGGATTCTGTAAAAATTATTTCCTCTAAAATAAAAATCGACTATCGTACAAATCTGCTTTGATCTCACCCTTGCTCCATTTTACTTGTGTATTGTCTTTGAAATTTGTAGTGAGAAGGAACTATTGTTTCTTAATCAATTTTCCTGCTTGTGCTTTTAGTAATTGTGATTTTAATCAATCTTCAGGTTTCCCAGACAGTTTGCTTCCTACCCAACTTTTTTTTTTTTCCCTTCTAAACATGGTGGGCATGCAACTGGTCTTTTTGACGTTGGAAAAAATAAAAGAAAACAAACAAAAAATCATCTTTGCTTGATTTTACTTGAACAGTTGATTCATGCATAAGATTTACTCATTCAACAAATAGTGCAGAATTTGACTTTGAAGACAACATATCGAACATAAACTTCTGAAAACAGCTATCAAATTTAAGATCCTGCGGGTTCAAGAGAAAATTAATTGCTAGGAGCATATAGAAGGGGAAAAAAGAACATTGTTTCTTAAACATTCTTTTTTAAGCTTAAAACATGATCAACGGGAAACAAACATCTCAAAAGGATGTAACCCATCAAAAGCTGGAGCGAAAGCGAGCGTTTTGCTCTTGCTATTGTCCTTCTTGCTTTCACCAATATTCAAAGTTTTATTAGCAGTTATACATGTGAAATCCACGTTGTTCTTATGTTCCTTCGTCTCAAAATGAAATAAGCCATCAAAGGTTGGAGTTAAAGCGAGTGCTCTGTTATTGCTGTTGTCCTTCTTGCTTTCACCAACTATAACATTCGCGTTGTTCTTCTCCTTCTTCTGTTCCATTAGCTTAACGGCTGGGAGAGGCAATGGCATTTCATCACCAAAGTAATCGGCACAAATAACCCAATTTTGAAACAGAGACATTCTTCACAAATTTTGTCCACCAACAACTAATGAATACGTAAGCAGTTTAGAAGAGTGATTTTAGACTGCAATGAGAATTTGTGACGATGGAAAAATAATGAAAGTAGTTTAACGTATATATGGAGGAGAGGAGGAAAGTAAAATTGGAGTTTAACCAAATTCGGAATGGAGTAGGAGTTGGTTATCCCAGTTTTGTTTGGAAAACGAGTTGCTTAATTTACTCCTGCATGGAATTGGATTTCTGAAGGTATCTTTAAAATTTCCTTCTTATTTTTTGCATCTTTAATTACTTAAATAAAGTAAAAAAGAAAAAAAGGTAACCCGGCGCACGAAGCATTCCACGTTAGCAGGTTCAGAAAACAGACGCATCCCAAAGAGTGTGATATAGACAACCTATCCTAGTTGCTAGATAAAGTGACAAACAAAATTTGAATTTATTTAACTAAATAAATGAGAGTAGAAAATTATCGTTAAGAAATCCTGGTAGTCATTCCACATTAGTGGATCGACAAATCGAAATTTGGAAAGGGACTTTTTCGGATAAAATGAAAACTTGATTCATGTAACAGGAGAAAGATTTCTCATTCCTTAGCTGGAAAGAGATATTGCCATGAAAGAGGGATTAAGTGGAACAGAATTGACTGGAGAGTCGTGGAAACACTTCTTTCTTCCATATTTTGGACCTTATCCACGTCACTTTCTACATAGAAATTCATTTAATCAAAATGTTAATGTATTCATACAAAATGAGAGAGTTCAATTGTAAATATCCATTCTTGTTCATCAACAGCTTATAAATAGTTTTGACACAAGATACTCTAGACTAATATATAGTCTATTGGTATCCGTGGAAACCTCCCACACAATAGGTATGCTCTTTATTTCCGCTAACCCCTTTCCAGTAATTAGCCGAGACCCCTATGTAATGGAAATTAAAAAAAGAAAAAAATAGTTTTAACATAATTAAAAAATCTTGTATGATCAGCTATATTAAACCAACTAAATAAGCCTAGGCTCGCTCTACTAATTAAGCATAATCGAATCTAGAAATTTAAGGGCTACATTTCACAGGTTTTCAACACTATATATTCAGCACACCATAAAGATGAAAGTTACATCAAGCAAGAGCCGACTTCCTCATGAGTTCAACGACGTCTTTTTTTCAAAAAAAAAAAAAAAAAAAAAAAAAAAAAAAAAAAAAAAAAAAGACCGAAAAATTCTTTTGGAGTCAACCCTCTAGGCCAACCGCAACATGCTAAACTTAGGGATGATAGATCCGCCCCACCCTTCTCCACTTAAATATTGAACTAAGTTCGCTTGACTTGACTCAAGGTCGAATTTGTAACGTAAGACACCGTTCCTCAAGCTTTGCCAATTGACTTAACAGGGGCACAGTTCAACCATGTCTTCTCCTTGATCATTTCTTGCTTTATTTGCCTATATGGTGACTACAAGGCAGCGGTATGGGATTGGGTGCGGCATAAAGGAAAAGGTGCTCAAAAAACAACCAAATATGCTTGTTTTCTTTGACAAGTATGGGGTACATTAAGCTAGATTTACAAGGAAATACGCGTTTCCTGCAACTATCAACCAAAAGTAGGGGTGTTTATGGTCGGTTCGGTTCGGTTTTGTAAATTACCGGCTTGGTTTATCAGTTTTCGGTTTTCGGTTTGTATATATGCTAAATCAAAACCAAACTGATAAGATATTCATTATTGATTTTCGGTTTATCGGTTTTTGGTCCTTAATTAATGGTTCGGTTTTCGATTTAACCAATAAGAAAATGCTCCACTAGTTTTTTCTGCTTTATCTTATTTTCGTATGTTCATATATATACTACCTTCATGCATAAAGTCTATACAAATTATAAGATCAAAACTATAAAATGCACTAAAGCAATCTTTTAAAACCAAAACAAGGCCAATTCACGGTTCATAAACAAGGCCAGCCCCATTTGTTCATTTGAGAGTGAGGGAGAGAGGCATCGCAAGCCTTAGTTTCGTATAAGAATTGAGACTTTGAGAGAATAAGCGTGCACGTAAGTAATTTAGAAATAGGTTTGTATTTAAAAATTAAAATTCAAAGCCACTAATATATAATAAGGGATAAAAAGGTAATTTTAATATGAGCTTATTGGGTTATCGGTTTATCCATTAAAATTAAATCCATAAAACTAGAAATCGAACTGATAACCCAATAAAAATTTTTACAAAATCGTTTACAAACCGTTAACCTAATAACCCGATATCGATAAATTAATAGCATTTTTATTTGTTCGGTTTATCGATTAAACCAGGTTTTGCACACCCCTAACCAAAAGACACATAGTCAACCCCATTAATACATTATGTTCATCTTAAAAAATAAGAAGCTACAACTAATTCTAGCTAATTTTACAAATATGGAATTATAACTTTTTACTTTTCTGTGCTGTAGAAACCTAGTGTGCATCTTACGTTTATCTAAATGTTTATTCCTCTGACTGTTTGCTTCACACTGCTTTACTTTTTGTATGTATTATTTTTATTGTTTCCTATAATCGACTGTATGTTTCACACCTTACTTTTTTGTATTATTATTTTTGTTATAATCGTAGCGTTCATACCAGCTTGTGTGGCCCTGACCTTTTTAATGTAAAATTGTTAACTTAAAAAATTTCCTCTTTGCTTGATCTTACTCTGCAATTGAATCGTGTATTAGATTTACTCATTCAAGAAATGGCGGAGAACTTAACTTTGGAGACAACATATAAAATATAAAATAGAACGAAGAAAAACTTCTAAAAACCAACACCACACCTATCACATTCAAGTTATCACATGTTCAAGAGAAAATTATTTGCTATATATAAGAGTAAAAACACGAGAAAGAAAAAAAAGAAAAGAAAAGAAAAAAAGAGCATTGTTTCATTAACATTCTATTTTAACTAGAAACATTATCAACAGGAAACAAACATCTCAAAAGGATGCAAGCCATCAAAAGCTGGAGTGAAAGAGAGTGCTATGTTGTTGCTGCTGTCCTTCTTGTTTTCACCAACATTCATAGTTTTATTAGCAGCTGCTGTATCTGTGGAATACACGTTCTTTTTCTTCGGTTCCATTGTCTCAAAGTGAAATAAGCCATCAAAGGTTGGAGTTAAAGAGAGTGCTCTATTCTTGCTATTGTCTTTCTTGCTTTCACCAACTACATTATCTGTTGCTGCACCAATATTCAAGATTTTAGCAGGAGCTGTTGTATCTTCGGAATTGGAATCGATCTTCTTCTGTTCCATTATCTTGACAGTTGGGAGAGGCAACGGCAGTTCATCACCGAAGTAGTCGGCACAAATAACCCAATTTTGAAACAGACATTCTTCACAAATTTTGTCTACCAACAAACTAATAAAGAAGTATGGGATTAGTTTAGAAGAGTGATTTTGGAACGCAATAAGAATTTGTAAGGATGGAAAAATAAAGGAGTTGTTTATAACGTTTATATAGAAGATGAGGGAAGTAAAT
Organism: Lycium ferocissimum; assembly: GCF_029784015.1. Lineage (NCBI taxonomy): Eukaryota > Viridiplantae > Streptophyta > Magnoliopsida > Solanales > Solanaceae > Lycium > Lycium ferocissimum. The sequence goes on along the minus strand of NC_081352.1, from coordinate 38,797,025 downwards.
TTAGAGTTCCCAAATCCGGAATGGAATAGGAGTTGATTTAACTCCCAGTTTTGGTTGGAAAACCAGTTGCTTAACCTACTCTTGCATGGAATAGGACTTGCTAAACGTATCTTTCAAATTTTCTTCTTATTTTTGCATCTTTTTTATTACTTACATAAAGTAACAAACAAAATTTGAATTTATTTAATTGAATAAAAATGACGAGAGAAAATTATGTTAAGAAATCCTGGTGACTACAAGGCAGGATATGGGATTGGGTGCGGCATAAAGAAAAAGGTGCTCGAAAAAGGACCAAACATGAAGTAATTCCCTTTCAAACTATCTATGCATCAACTATTACTTGTTTTCTTCTAAAAGTATAGTGTACATTAAGCTAGATTTATATGGAAATTTACACGTTCCCTGCAACTATCAACAAAAAGACACATGGTAAACCCCATTAAAACATCATGTTCATCTTAACAAATAAGAAGCTACAACTAATTCTAACTTTTTACCCCTCAAAACTGACCTCCTTGCTGAAGAAACTATCCACAAAAAGAAAAGGTATTTATCACACATGTGAATCTAGATATCACAAGACACTTCCGCCATTTCACAAGTTCAGCAAAGAACTCCTGGTCAGACTCGCCCACCATATTTAGAGCAGATTTGTTTCCATTTGTCCTTGAGATCAGTTGGAGTGCGAGTATAATCAAACACATGACGACCAAATTCTAGAATTTTCCTCCACGGGATGTTCTTGTTTACAGTGCTTGAGAATTTTTGAACTCCTTCCTGCAACGACAACATGCACAATGAAGTCAGGAACTCAGACACATCAGCAAATGAAGCAGATGACTGCAAACAATAGTGACAAATCACTTTTTTGCTGACACTGCACACAAAGAAAAATCATTGGAATTGCCTCAACCAATCTGGTATCTAGGCATACTTATATTGCCACCATTCAACGCATCACAAGAGCCTGTTTGAGCTCTTTGAATCACTCAACATCTCCAGTGATGCCAATTGATACGAACAATATGAATCACAACACTATATGATCAATGTTGTCCCATTACTTTATAAATTTTCAAAGCAAGCATTTGATAATGGATTATCTATCTCAATGAAACTGTTCTTTTACATATTTGTCCAACAAACAGAGGCGGATCTAGGATTTAAATTCTAGGAGTTCAACTTCTTAAATTTTTAGCACTAAACCATACTATTTCTAAAGTTATGGGTTCATATCTACTATTTATTGTAATTTTAGTAAATTTTTACACATAAATTTATATCCCGCATCAAAAGTTTGGGGTTCAATTGAACCCCAAGTTATAGTGCTCCATCCGCCTGCCAACGAATAATTATCATCTGTGATATGAGAGAAGGGTTATTACTGAAAAATATTTCTCTTCTTTGCAATAAGCAGACTTTTATCCTCCTTTCTATATCTACTATCCGAGTGCAGCACATTTTTTCGCAATGCAGGGATAAATACCAGGGTAAGTTTCCTTATCCCATTAAAAAAAAAAAAAAAAAAAGGACTAACACAGGAAGTCTGGGAAGTACAGAATTTGATGATACAAGGTTGCCCTTACCAGAGGTAAGGAGGAATTATCAATGTAAATTTCTTCATTTTTGCCAGTCCCATTGACTATATTTCACTTTGCAGTTTTCCATTACCCTTTTTTCTTCTCTTAGTTTTAAAGGAGGCGGCAACCCAGCTTTGGGAAAGTAGGTAACTTTTGCAATACGCAAGAATAACCACGAGAAGCCACATATCTAAAATTTGCGTATTCTTGCTCCCCATAAGTATTTTATGCACCCTCATGTGAGAAGAAGTTTACAGGAAAAGAGAGACCAAAAAGCATAAAATTATGTATTGAAGATATATAAAAAAAGTCAGTTGTTAACACCTCAAAAACAACAAGGAAAATAAATTGCAACATCTGTAAGATGTCAGAAGTTCTTACTGCCTAGCCCTTTTTCATGAACGAAACATATGGCTTTTTAAGCATAAAGAACCTTAAAAAATGTTTAAGTTGCATTAGGGAGATGGAAGTGAGTTTGCAAAAACTAAACTAAATTAAAAAAAAAAAGGATGAATCAGAAGAATTGGTGGTATGAGGACAACATTAACTAAGTTCAGTCGAGGAACTTAACCCAACTACCAAACCATAGCTAATCAAGTCAATACCTAGTAAGTCAAAAAAAATTGATGTCATCTTCCAATGTAAGGACTTACGACGTATCTATGGCTCACGATACCGAAACAAACCTAAAACAACAGAGATTCCTGGAAATGTACCTCAATCATCTCTTCCTCTTCGCGACTCCATAATACTCTTCTACGTTTCCCATTTGGAAGGATAACTGGTCTGCAGCAGAGAATAAAGTTGAAATTATCAGTTGTTGAAAAAATGAAGAATATAATGCACTCAAACTTCAAAACATTTCAATAAAGTGACAACTTACAACAATATGGACTGCTGTTTAACTTGCACTAATTCGCCCGCTGCACTACTTTTCTCAAGTAAAGAAGCTGATGTCCTAGTTAACCTTCTTGGAGAGTCAGTGAGCATACACTCACCTTTAACTTTGTTAACCTTTTGGCCACACTCACGTTGTGTTGAAACAGACTTAGATTCTCCACGTTTTAAATCCCCAGTTTCAGCTTTTCTTTTACCATGCACATGCTGCTGCAATGGAGGATCTGTGTTCATGATGGTTTCAGTAGTTTGATCAACCCCTATCATCTGTTCTCCTGTAATTTCAGCAGAATTTCTTTTCGTTTCTGCCAGAACAAGTTCATTCCCCGATTTGTCCTCTTCAGCAACGGATGAGTTACTTAAGCGGCTATCTTCAACAATATTCTCTAGTTGGTGTTCACCAACTTCTTTTAGATCATTTACCTGAACGCTCTTTCCAGCTTCTAAAACTCTAGAATCAGTTGCTGTTGCTTTAGAAGATGTATGCACACTAGGTTTACTACCACAATCAACATCTGGTCCTGAATGTATTTGCTGCCCAACCACCAATTGTTGATCACAATTGCTTTCTGGAACATCACTCTTCTTTTCTGCTAATGGCTCATCAGCACTTTCACATGTCGATTTGCTCGCTATTGATGGCACCTCTCTGACGTTGTCTATCATTTCCTTATCTATGAAAGTATGAAGAGCTTGTTTTTTTGACAAAACATGCTCCTTTGCTTGATGAAATTTTGCAATTGATTGCCTATATAGACAGTAGGGGCAATAGAATTTTCCCGAATCATCAAATCTAGCTGGACAACCCATGCACCTTACATGAACTGCTATAGGACAACATCTATCAGCACAAGCCAACACTTCCCCACCTTTATCACATTTTATACAAATATCTTTCTCCGACAGGCCCATTTGTTCCAGGATTTTTCCTTTCTATCCCGTCAATGTTTCCGTAGGAATTAACCCATGGTATCATCCAAGACGCAGCTCCTTGTTGATGTTTCTAGTATTTACTTAATAGATGATTCTCAAAAGATACTGATGAATCAACCATCCAACCAGAGTTTGCTTCAAATCAAGGTTCGCTTCAATCATAGACATGGAAAAACACCATAAGTTCCAGCACAGTTTAAATAATCAATACAGATCATCATTCTCTTTTCTAAGAGTTCCACGATTAGCATCAGACACAGCATAACCAAATAGTTAAGTGTTGACAAAATAGTCATCAATTAATTTAAAGTATAACTCACTCTGTGATAATTAATGACCTTTGGTATATGAAATTAGAGATTGTGTTTTTTTTTTTTTTTCTTTTCTATTTATTCTCTACTTCTGTTAATTCTTGACTGACCTTCTTTGAAATGCTTTTCTTGAGCCGAGGGTCTATCGGAAATAGCCTCACTACCTCCCAAGGTAGAGGTAAGGTCTGCGTACACTCCACCCTCCCAGACCCCACCTGTGGGAATATACTGGGTATGTTGTTGTTGTTATTGTTCTATTTATTCTCTAATGGGGAACTCTACTTGTGTGAGCTTTGTATATATCCTATGTAAGCTCATATTGCTGGTCCAGTTTAAAAGAGGGTTGACATAGTTTGGCGACCAGCTTAAAACTAGTCAACTTTTGATGGAATAGCCGACCTCAAGTCCTCAACTAGTCTGGACATGAGGCATAGTTATTTTGTTATTGTATTACTTTCTATGTACCATAATAGATTGTTACAAGATAGTTCATTTTGGTCAGTTCCAAAGACACAATTCTCCTTAAGTAAAGTAATAGAAAAGCTCATAGCTCTCTTTTTACTCTTTGTAATGCAGCTTTTCCTTAAAGTCTTCCGAAGCTCAAAAGCCAAGACATGAAACCTATATTCTTCACAACTAGGAATATCAAACAATTCATATTTTCAACTTCACTCTTAATAATTGTGCAGATTCCCCTCCCCCCCCCCCAAAAAAAAAAAATGTTTTGGTTTGACTTTGCACCTTTTTTTTTTCCCTTCTTTTGAGTTAACAATCAACGGAAAAAAAAAGAAAGTTGCAGAGTTAAACTAAGACCATCAAAACTAGACAGACGGAGTGACAAAGCAATGCTGAATCTTGAGTACTAATTTACGGTTGAATTTCAAATTACTTTATTTCAAACAATGACACTTAAACGGTAAGAACTTAAAATCTGTTCAAGCGTTCAATCAACTTTGCTTCGATCCAAAGTATCAACAAATAGACTGTTTTTGCTATAGAAAACATCAAAAAAAATTCCCCTTTTATTGAGGATAATTAGAAAACATTAACACTTAAACGCTGTTGACACATATTTGAATTAAGGCTGTTTTCATGCACGAGACAGATTGAAATAACCTAAAGCTTGTAATCTACCAAAGTATAAACGATTAGACTGTTTTTACTATAGAAATATCAACAATTTCACCTTTTTGAGGATAATTCAAAAAAAAATTAACATTACTTAAACCCTGTTAATAACGCACAACTTGAAATCTACCAAAGTATAAACGATTAGACTGTTTTTACTATAGAAATATCAACAATTTCACCTTTTGAGGATAATTCAAAAAAAATTAACATTACTTAAACCCTGTTAATAACGTACAACTACCAAAGTATAAACGATTAGACTGTTTTTAGTATAGAAAAATCAACAATTTCACCTTTTTTTCAGAATAATTCAAAAAAAATAAAAAAAATTAACAATACTTAAACAGTATTGACACATATTCGAATTAAAGCTATCTTTATGCACGAGAAGAGTGAAATAACCTACAAGTCGTAATCTACCAGTAAAAATCAACAATTTCACCTTTTCTCAACATTACTTAAACGCTGTTGACACAAAGTCGAATTAAAGCTATACTCAAACTTGTGATATACCAGTAAAAAGTATCGTAAATTAGGTATTATTTTTTTCAGAGATATAGAATCAATAACCTAGAGAGAGAAAGTACGAAGAGAGAGAGAGAGAGAGTGAAAAGAACCTACAGGTGGGTATCACCGCACCGGAGGAAAACCGGCGTGAGGAGTTGGTGGAACCGACTGTGAATCAAGTGGGCCTAAAGATTGACTAATTCAAATTAAACTTGGCGGGCCCATTTTTGGGCCACAACTGGGAATTTTGTTGGTACCTGTGGGCTGTGAGACCCAATCTATGGGAAAATGGCTCACTTTTAGCTTGGAGAAAATCATTTTTTTCCACCTTCTTTTAAATTGGTTTTTAATTTTGGTCCTTCGCTTAAAAAAGTGACCGAAAATATCACGAGTTTTTGGATTCGAACCCCTAATCAATCAAAAAAAAAAAAAAAAAATACATGGCTTTGGAAAAAGTCAATCAAAAAAAAAAAAAGTTTGTCTTATAAGGCGACAAGGCTTTGGGAAAAAAGCAATATATGCGCATAAGGGCGCACTTTTCCAAAAGCCTTGCCTTGCGATTTTCTTTTTATTTTTATGCCTGAGCCGAGTTTTAAACCCAGAACCTCAGGAAATTCTAGTCGAAGGACAACAATTAAATACCAGCAATTTGAGGAACAAAAATTAAAGGCCACCCGAATAAGGGGCATTGTTGCGAATTTCCCGGAGAAAATTGGTAGCAACTAGTTAATTTTTGGACCGCTAATCAAGGAAGAAATTGCACGGTTTGTCCTTCAAATGGGCTGGTCTTTAATTTTTACCCTTCAAAATTGAACTTATGTTTATCGGGCATAAGTATTTTAAGTGATCCGACATAATTTGTAAGATATTCTGATGTGTAATAAATTTATGTCCGCGACAAAATTTTTGTCTTGGGGAGCAAAAATTAAAGACCAGCACAAAACAAGGACAAAAGTGCAAATGACCCCTAATCAAGCTTTACTCACGATCTCAAAATTATTTAATGTTCAATCACTCTTTCATACGAAATAAGTATTTGATACAAAAGAAAAAAATCTTATCTAAAGGTGAAACTCCATTACACTATATTCGAAGTCTTCAAGTGAAACTCCATTATGCTATATTGGAGTACCAAATTCCCTACATGTTAAACTCCACCATGGTGTGCTAGAGCTTGAAAATTTTAAAGGTGAAACTCCACTATACTGGAATTTCAACCCAATCTTAAAAATAAAATTTCTTGTTGTAATTTTATAGCAAGACTTATTCAAACTCTAGGACACAATCATTGAGTTTCAACTTGTCGAAGTTGCATTCTAAGACATTGTCCTCAGTTCAAAAAAGGTACCTTGAGTGAAATATTTTTTTTTCACTTTCTTTCACCCATGATACTTATTTCAAACTTCGAAAGAGGGTACTTTGAGTGAAATATTTTTTTCACTTTATTTCATCCATGATACATATTTCAAACTTCCCGAAAAATCATGGAACTCCATGAACTTTCTGAAGTAGTTTAGTGTTTGGGCAGGTGAAGAGGAGAGACATAGATGCCCAGCGACAGGTGTGAGATTGGCTTGTCATTTCGGAAAGAGGTGAGAGGCCGCAAGAGGTGCTAAGAGATGGCCAGCACAAAATAGGGACAAAAATTCGCAAATAGGTAGTGTCACGTATCCCGTCATACTAGTAGTCGCAGTTTTGATCCTCATTTTCTTGTCCTTTGATTCTTGCAACTATATGTTGTTTCTTGTACCACAATTGTCATATTTATCTGTGGTAGTGTAACACCTCGTACTTTCATACTAAACCATATCGGTAATATCCCGTAAATCCGAGTTAGATGTGAACGTATGAAAACTAGTATAAAGATCATATTTTAGCTATATGAAGCCATTCGGTGATAAACGGTCGTTTTGAAGTCAAACCAAAAAGTGAAGTTCACTTATTCTAAATTCGTCTTCAAGTGAAACTTGTACTTATACTATGACGTTAGGAATTTGAGAAAACTCAAAACATGAAAGTCCCTTTGAAATACCTTTCCAACCATATATTATGGAGCTCAAATGGAGCTTGCTAAAGTTATACCCGTTTTACTCTGCGCGAAGGCGTGATCGCGCACCGGGCAGTGTTACGCTCGCCGCGCGATCACTGTGCGCAAGTAACCTCCATTCGCGACCGCGCACCGACCACGACATTTTAAGAGCCAAATTTCATTATATTCATTCCCACTTCGTTTTAAACCAATTTTTAAGGTAAAGAACTTAAAGAAGTCTCTCAAGCCCTAAGGACTAAGCTCTTCTCTCCCAACCTTCAAGAAACTTTAAGGTAAGCCTATTCCATGCAATCCAAGTCAATTCCAACATACGTTCATGATCATTAAGCAAGAATTCATCATTCTTAACATAGGGTTTTCAAGAAAACCCATCTCGTGTTCAAAATTCAAGGTTTTTGGAAATCTTCTTCAAAGCTCAAGTCTATAATTCAAGTTTTGGAGCGACTAAGGTATGTAGAGTTACTATCTACGTGTGGGAACATCATTGTTTTCTTCCCCACGCCTCATAATCCATAAATTATGATTCTCTACTAAAACTAGGTTTCTATACCATGCTCAAATAACCTTAGGTCCATGTCCATGATTATATTTTGAATGAATTGTTATAATTCCATCATTGAGTTCTTAATATTTCTTTATGATTATTGAGAATCTGTCTGTAATCCATGAAAACCCATATTTTGTATTCCATGGGTTCTTGCATGCATGTTTTGACTAAGAATGATTATTTCATGAATATCCTATATGTCTACAAGTTTTCATGCAATTAAATCATATAATTATTTTCATGCCATGATACAAGAAATATACATGCTAAATACAAGTTATTTCATAAAACCGTGATACAAGCTATGTTACAAGTTACTTCGTGAAATCATGATTACAAGTTATTTCACGAAAATCAGGGCTTCTTAGCCAACTATATTATGTTCATGTGTTTTTGGGAGTTGCACAAATTAGAAGGCTCGATAGCCCAAACTACGTAGCCACCGTGCGGATCGTCCCCTTAATTTTGCTACACCAATGGATCCATCGTGCACGATACCATCTTATACCCCGGCAAGGTATGATCGGAGGACTCACGTACCCACGCGGTGATATCACATGGGAATGAAATGATCTAGTATCATGTTTTACTTATGTTATATATACATGTACTCATGCTCATGCTCATGTCTGTGTTTTAGTTTCTAGTCGATAGTCGCTTCATGTCCCATGTTATTTCATTCGGTTCATTTTCTTCAATGTCCTTTGATTCTTGCAACTATATGATCGCAGTACGTATTTACGGACGCCGCATTGCAGATTTGCTCGTGTCACTTGTAGCCCCATCTCGTCTTTTAGTCAACTTTATTTTATGATTAGTTATGCATTTAAGGTGGCTTGGGGGGCCTTGTCGAAAAGTGTGTTTTCCGATCGGACTCATGATGAGGTTTCATAGACTAGACAAGTCGCTTATGTTATGTCGACATTCGGAGTCGTATAGCCATTTTGTCATTCATGTTATTTTCGCACTCATGTTTAAACAAGTATTTTATTAAGTATTGTGACTTACTACGTTTCATAAAGGCTCATCATGCATTCACGTTATATTCCTCATTTATGCCTCGTGATGATTCATGTTTCGCTCGGTAACATGCAGGCGCACCGAGTCTTTGTGCCGTGGTTCGGGGCATGACGACTCTTACATCTTTTCTCGCATCGCTTTATCATGGCTTTTGTCGCTTTCGTTAGTTTCATTTTCGTATTGCTTTGATGCGTGCTTATCTAACCTTTTCTCGTCATGTTTTCTTTTCGGGGTATTTCGAAACTCTCTATCTTCCGAGATGGGGGTAAAGTCTGTGTACACTTTACCCTCCTCAGACCCTACACTGTGGGATTTCACTGGGTATGTTGTTGTTGTGTTGTTGTTGCTTTTTTGTCCATATATTATTTTCAATTTAAAAAGTACTTTATTTTCATTTACATTTGAAATAATGGCTAAACTTTATATGCCGGCTCAAAAATTGATCATTCCAAGTAATTTCTCCCTTTTAGCTAGCTTGTAAAGTTCTACTTAAATTAATTTTCAAGCTTTTACTAAATGACCAGCATAACCAAGGCATTACTTTCTTTAATATTATTTATATATTGAATCTTGTAAAGATGGGTGAAGATGACTTTGAAGCTAACTTCTGCAGATGGTCTTGGTCTTTCGGGCCCAACCTACGAAAATTAAGCAAGAATATATACCTTTCCTCAAAGTTGAAAGCTTTTATAAAGCCAGATTTCAATGAACTTGCATCTGCTGTAAATTTCCACAACAATAGCTAGAAGGAAGTTAAAGGGGGTATGCTTTTACAAGAAGTCCTTGTAGAATATTGGTAGTGGCACGACCCTTGCAATCTGGCGTGGTACCGACGACTTGAAATAACAAAAATTGAATGAAAAGTCATGTCATCTATCTGATAATGAATAGAATAGTTGATCTAGTATACACACAAGTTGACTCGGACATAATTATTATGAAAAAAATGAAAGTTAAGTATATATACAAATTGGCTTGCAGTTTAGCACTAGCTGTGACATTGGAGTTTCATCCACCAAAGGCAATGATGTTTCCTTAGTTCTGGTTCATGAAATCAGGAATTCCGATAAGAATGTTTAAAAATTTAATATGTAATTTTTTATTTATATGTTTAATATACATATTATTTTTTTCGACAAAATGTGTTCAACATATGACCCTGCATCTATCATAGCACCTACGCCTTGGAAAATAATTCAAAAAATAATAAAAAAATAAAAATTAATGCCATTTTTTGTATATTAGATGATTTTGTCACCTATATAATTAAGAATTTAAGTTGTAACACATACTCTGTCTGTTTCAATTTATGTGGATTGAGTCAAATTATGAGGGTTAAACCAACTAGTAAGTAATATTTAGAGTGAATTTGGATATAAGAACTTAAAGTTTTTTGAAATGAAATTTATATATTCAGGAATTACGTAAAAAGTATTATAAAGCAAAATAATATTTAATTGGATACTATGTTTATTAGAAAAACTCAAGTATTTATTCAATTGAGTTTGGCAGTTTAGTAGCACCTGTGACATTGAAGTTTGATCTTCCAAAGGCTATGATGCTTTCTTAATTCTGATCCATCAAATAACCAACTATACCAACCGCCCCTTTCTCTTACCACTTCGTCCCGCAAACTACGCTAAGCAACATAAAGAAACTAACTTAGACGGAGACAAAAAAATATTCAATCTTTGACAAAGACAGAGACATAAAAGAATAAGTGTAAATTCTGCAAAGAAAAAAAGAGAAGAAAGACTTATAATTCTATGCTGTGACAAAATATCCTGTGAAGATTCTTTTATTTTGTTTGATAAACAATTAAATGTGGACATGCATGTCACGAATTGGGTTTCCTAGCAGTTGTTGACTCTCATCAGGTATGTTCATTTTCTTAGGACACTTGTTTTGACAAAATCAACCTGACCACAAGCCTCTTTTGGTGTTTATTGTTTATCCATAGGTATTTCACCAATTGATATTTTTTTAAAATATTTCGTGTCTTTGGTTTGAATTTTTGTTGGCAGCTATGCAAATGGTCGGAGATGGAAATTATTCTGTTTTTTCCGCAGAGCAGAACCATTAGTGGATGGCTAAAGATTCACAATTTTCAGGGGGGAAGTCCCATCTTGAAGTGAGTTTTCCTTCCCCTCTCCTATTGCACCAATTATATGGTCATTGTTATGTTACATTTAGCAAAATTGATGAGTAACAAAAACAAATTGATGGGAGTTAGTCAGTTATGAATTTTTGAAGAATCTGATGCTTCTGATCTTAGTCATGCGTAAGGAATGATACCAAGGGGGAGGGAGAGGGGGTATACTTGAGTTATAAACTTGTTGTCTTCATCATTTTTGTTTCAAAATAAATTATGGTTAAATATCACAAGGGAATTCAATAGGGAGCTATAATATTGTAACTTTTAAGAGAGGTGATCAAGGGCTAAATAAGGACTGTTGGCCTAGTAGTCAATGAAGTGGATTAAGAATCACGAGGAATCAGGTTTAAATCCCAGCTAGCGGAGGCAAAACACTAGGTGATTTCTTCCCATTTTTCAAAACCTTGGTGGATAGAGTTACTTGATACCTGTGCTGGTGGGAGGTAGCAGGTACCCCGTGGAATTAGTTGAGATGCGTGCAAACTGGCTTGGACACCACGCTTACAAAAATGGACTGCTATTGATATTCTTCATATAGAAATAAATCAAAATCTTTGTCAGTTTGTCGTTGCACTTGGAAGGTGTTGTGTTTTCTCCCTTGCTAATCATTCATTGACTTTCTATTAACAACGTTCCTTTTCTTTTCCGTTTGATAAATCTAATTATTTTGTTCATTGAATGCGCAAAGTTGGTTTGAAAAGTATGAACAAGGTGAATGAGTGGCTCGATTAGAGGAACTTTTTCATGCCTGTGGAGAAAATTTTATAATCTTCTATGTTTAAGATTCTAGTCTGCATCGTGACCAAAAATACCTAAAGGCTACACATTTTGGCCTTCTTTTTATCATATCTAATGAAGGAATACTGGCTAAACAGATGGGATCACTAGAAGGAAGAGCAGTACTTCAGCTTGAAGATGAGAACCTTGTGAACTCTAAGCATAATGATAGGAGGACAACTTCTATGGATGCCACTCCTCAGATATCCGTTTTTGATGCCGATACGGACGATGTCAGTTGTAAATATGTGTGGAAAAATATACTAAGGCAGATGCACATAGTTTTGTTTACCAAGAAGTTAAACCTACTTATTCCTTGTGGTCCTTTAGCCATGATTGTCGATATGTTAACCGATCATCATGTAAGTCGCAGAACTTTTTCCCGTCCGATATCATCGATTCTTGAAAGAGCTTACTCACATTACTTTTTCTCTTGTTCTTTTCTGTCATGACTTTTTCAGGGATGGATCTTCTTTCTTAGCTTGTTAGGAATCATACCCCTTGCAGAGCGCTTAGGTTGGGCGACAGAGTAATTCTCTACACTCAGTATCTACGGTACTTTGTATGAGCAGATCATTAAGGATCAAGGGGAATGCATTTGTTGTTGGCAAGGCCTTGTCACTATTTAGTTAATGTTTCAGGCTTATAGCCTGTTTGGCTAAGCTTCTGGGAAACCAAAAGTGCTTGATTTTTCAAAAAGTGCTTAGTTTAGAAAGTTGAGGTGTTTGTCCAAGCTTTTAGAGAAAAAGTAAGTGCTTTTGTGCAGTAGCAGAAGCTGTTTTCGGAAGCTAAAAAAGGTAGCTTTTCCTCAAAAGCACTTTTGGCATTGGTCAAGCACAAACTACGGCTGTAATATTGGCAAAAGTGTTTTTCAAATTGATTAGCCAAACATAAACTGCTACTCTCCAGCTACTCTCCAAAAGTACCTTTCCGAAAAGCATTTCTGACAAAAATCACTTTTCAAAATAAGCAAATTCTGGAAGCTTGGCCAATCAGGCTATTAATGTGTATTAATGACAGTAAAATGGAAGTTTGGGCTAGAATGCATTTAAACTTCATGTTCCTGTTTTGTTGTATGGATAATTTGGAAAATGAGTAGCTTTCTAATTATGAGTCTCTATTAAGTTGATACAGTGGAACTTTGTATTTGAAGAATAAGCTGAAGGTGATCATTTGTGTTACTTAGAAGCTGTTAATAGTGTCTATACGTTTCATAATTGATGTGTTTTTGGTTTTTTCATTTATGTAGGCAGCTGGCTTTCTATACGGGGCCAACAGGTAATCTTGTGGTTTTGCTTCATATCATAGATGTACATACGTATTTTTCATATACTCGACTTTAAGGTCATTTTTCTTCTTTATGTGACTATTTTCCATAGGACATTTTGTTGCATTAGAATAATGATCACTTCTTCAGTCTCAACTTGGTTTCGGCTTGCTGTTGTAATTTTGCAGTTGGAGGACTTTTAAATGCAACTTTTGGTAACGCGACAGAGCTAATAATATCAATGTATGCACTGAGAAGAGGCATGATTCGTGTGGTTCAGCAGTCATTATTAGGTTCAATTCTATCTAATACATTACTAGTGCTCGGATGTGCATTTTTTGGTGGTGGAATTGTTCATTCCAGTAAGGACCAGGTTTTTGACAAGGTAGATTTTGTTATTACCATATTTATATGACCCGGAAATCAATATCAGTTTTTTGTTCAAGCTGTATCATACGATCACTATAGCAAGGTATGACATTCTATGATTTTTCTCTGTTCAGGGAAATGCAGTGATGAATTCGGGGTTGCTTTTGATGGCAGTGATGGGCTTACTGTTCCCTGCTGTCCTCCATTTTACACACACTGAGTTGCATTTTGGGAAGTCAGAGCTGGCACTTTCCAGATTCAGCAGCTGCGTAATGCTTGTAGCATATGGTGCATACCTGTTTTATCAGCTGACTAGTCAGAATAGTCTTTACATGCCAATTTCTGAGGTTGGGGTTCTTTATTTTCTCCGAACTTTTTGGGTTAAATGTCACTTCAGGTTTCCTAAAAGTTAATAAAATTCAGGAAGAGGGTGAGAATGACGGAAGCCCAGATGAGGAAGAAGCCCCTGAGATATCAAAATGGGGGTCAATCATATGGCTTTCGATTATGACACTATGGATCGCGGTCTTGTCAGAATACCTGGTTAATGCCATAGAGGTAAATTCTTTGTGCTGCTATTTATTCTCATTTTCTAATTGCCTTTTCATAACTTTGGCATTAGTAGAATCATCTCATTCTCAATAAGTCGGGAATCTAATTTTTCTCCAGTCTATGTTCCTTAAATAACATAAAAATAGATTACAAAATGTCAGAAAATTCTTGACAAACAATCTGCTGCCAATAAATAAATGGCACAAAGGCTCATATCAATCTCAACTCTCTATCTTTGACACATATAAGAAGCCTAAGACAAACTTAAAAAAATGTTTTTCTGAGTTTCTCTGCCAATAAACTACACTATCTTTCAGGGGGCATCAGTTGCTATGAGTATTCCTGTGGCATTTATAAGTGTCATACTGCTCCCGATTGTTGGAAATGCAGCTGAGCATGCTGGTGCTGTCATGTTTGCTTGCAAAGACAAGCTTGTACATTCTTCTCTCTTTTCTTTGTATCAAAACTATGGTTTACCATCATTTTTCTTCATTTACCAATTTACCTGGTGCCATCACAGGACATCTCTTTGGGAGTGGCAATAGGCTCATCAACGCAGATTGCCATGTTTGGGGTAGGTAATTCAAAAAATTTATGCTTGTTAAATACATCAAAGAGAAACTTTAAGAAGGAGGTTACTCTTGAATAACTTCAGATCGGATGTCTCATTCAGGAAGACTCTACCATTAGGCTCTAGTTATATTTGAATGTAGATGCACTATCTCATATTTTATCCGCCTTTACTTCCTGGACCATCACATAATAACATCCACTGAAAATTGTTCTCGTATCACATAAGTCATGACACAGAACTTATATGCGAGCCACTTTTTTCATTAAGATAAACACATTTGGAACCTTTCCAATAACCATGTCAATTGTCAACTACCTAGTAAAGTAATACATCGAATTTATTCTCGTATTGCGTTCATCTTTTCCTGAAAGTAACCTACTAGACTGCCTGTGTATTAAATATGTATGAAAATTCTTATAACTAAGTCTGTCATTCTGGTTTTCTTGTTCATTATTGACTTTTTTTAAGTTTCTTCTTTTATAATTATTCAACATTTTACTTGTTAATGTTTGTTGGCTTTGATTATAATCTGTGTAATCCTTGGCAGTTTATTCTCTTTGAACCTGTACTTTGATGCAGATCCCCTTCTGCGTGGTGGTTGGATGGATTATGGGCCGTCCTATGGATTTGAACTTCCAATTGTTTGAAACGGCCACGCTTTTCATGAGTGTCCTTGTAGTAGCATTCATGTTGCAGGTTTGCTCTTAAACTAGTAAACTAGATAAGTTAGAAGTATTTCTGGTTCTACTTTTTCCCCTTTCTCTGATGTGTATTACTTTTTTCTAGTTGGTTTCTATGCCCTCTTTTAATTTAGAGGTTGAGGTTTGGAAAAAGTCAAACCTTACTCTTGTCTTTTCAAATTGCTTGAAAACTACAACATGAAGGCAATGTATTTGCTTCTAAAAGTTAGAGGTTCTGCAAGTCTTTCGTCGGAGCTTGATCCAATTAAAGAAATATGACATGTCTCTTTTTCCTCCTCCTTCTCGACCCTTTGCTCTTTGCTTCACTCCTGAGGGTATCCGCAGGCTATGATTAAAAATTTAGCTCACAAGGCTTCGTGCTGTTGAACTTTTTTTTCCTGTTAACCTTTCCTCTTTCTGCAGGATGGAACTTCCAATTACTTTAAAGGACTGATGCTCCTTCTCTGCTATTTGATAGTCGCTGCAAGCTTCTTTGTGCATATAGATCCAGAGGCTATACGTGAGTTATGCTGCTCTTATGAAATACTATATGGCAGCTCCTGGTTGTTGATTTATATACTCTTTGGTGTTTATTTTAACTGATAACATCTGTTACTGTCATTTTAACTGATAATATCTGTTACTGTCACTCGTATTCTGATCTGCTTTTCTCTTGCTCAGTTTTTGAGCACTTCTTCTGTGGTTAAATGAGATAACTGGTTAACCATTTTGTTCTTGACAAACTCAACATTGTATTGATGACTGCCCATCATATATTTTAGCTGAGATATACAATTCTTCGGATACTGAAACACTTCTGACTTCACAAAATATGGAAAGCAAGTATTAAGCACAATTTGGCAAAAATTTGTTAGGTGTGCGAACAAAGTACCACATTGGTAGCTGAAAAGAAAAAGAGCTACTTATAAGGCGTTGGATACTCTTAATGATGTAAGGCCTTTTGGGGAAAACCGTGCGGGCTTGGCCCAAAGCGGACAATATCACATCATGTTAAAAGTATCTTTGGGCCGTTTTAGCCCAACAACTGGTATCAGAGCCAATGGTTTGGCGGGACGAGTATGAAAATGGCGGAGTTTGGTGTGGAGCCCGGCTTAGTGCCTTTGCCCGTCTATGGGACGGTTTACAACTTTTACCCGTAGCTTTGAAGACGAATACATAGCCTTTGGGCTTCGGTGACCGTAAATACTCTGACGATGTGGGTGGCACATTGACACGTTGAATCTCTGACTCGTAAGGAGTCATGTGGAACTTAGTTCGAGGGGAGATTGTTGAGTGTGCGAACAAAGTACCACATTGGTAGCTGAAAAGAAAAAAGAGCTACTTATAAGGTGTTGGATACTCTTAATGATGTGGGGCCTTTTGGGGAAAACCGTGCGGGCTTGGCCCAAAGCGGACAATATCACATCATGTTAAGAATCTTTAGGCCGTTTTAGCCCAACAAAATTTGCTTTGTAGTTATGAATTCATTACCAATTTTTGGTTAGGCTCACGTGAAATGTGCATGATCCTTATCAGCAATTTTCTTTTAAAACTTAAAGCAAAAAACTCCATAATAATGAGGAAGCGTTAAAGTGAAGATGTTCTTTTCTTGAGCCTCTGGAACTAGAAGATAACATCCAGCAAACTCTGGTTCAAGTTTACATAAAAGTCGTGCCACTGCTCATTTCAGACAATGAGCTGATTAGGAATATCTCAGGTGAGAAATTAGGATCCAAGCAGAGTTTGTAAAGATTGGATATTATTTGCCTCTTCAAGTCCACTAAATGGAACAATAAATGAAACAGATCCGTCATGTATGTCTGAAAATTTTCGTCATGTTCATTCTGATTTTCCTTGTGTCATCCATACAGGTACAAATGTACAATATGCACCTTTATAATGTTTAGTTGCAACCTGCTCGATATTATTTGTTGCAGAGACTTCATAATGTTGATTAATTAACTGTTGCTTTGTTGGATACGTCGTTTTCATTCTGTTTTTTCCTTCTAATCCAATATTATATATCATGGCTTTGCAGAGGACAAGCCCACCACAAAAACATAGATAAACGTCGTGGTTTCTGATCATGTTGACCTGCTAAAGCTGAAGGGCCTGAATTCAAATTAGAGTTGCATATGATAAAGAGCCATTTCTTCAAGTTTTGGCCACTCTGAGCAGTGTATATTAACAAGCATTCATCTGTTGATGATGCTCAGGGTTCTGTATTACTGCCATCTGTTCATTTGAGAAGTATATGTTGCTTTGTCAGTTTTGACTGTATCATTAGGTCTTTTTGTGTGGCAGCTGGTGATTTATTTTTTCGCCTCGAAAATGGCTGGATAGTAAACAAGTTTTTGTGTTATATATATTAGGAATTTCAGGTTATTGTAAACACAGTTTTTTTTGCTTGTCAAAAGCAGAATGTATTGTATTTGTCATCTGTAATCGTAGACGATGTATCGTGCATACGACGAAAGTTCAATCCTCTAATGATGACTAAATTTTTTGATTTTGTAGTTTCACCAGAAAAAAATGTAGTTTCACCAAGAAAATAGAAAGCAAAATAATGTACATCGCCACCCCACCCCCCCACCCCAAACTAGAAAGTGGTACTCTTGCAGCTAATCCTGCCAATTTGTTGGTATTTTGACTTTCTTGCAATATTAAAACTCTAATATGAGATTAGAGACATGATGGGAATATATAGCAAGACTTTGTGGTCTAGTGGTTCCGGTGGGAGTCTAACACAATATGTGTGGCATGAGTCCCGCAGTATAACTAAAAAGTTTCAAAAAGAAAGTTATCGATGAAATAAAAAATACCCCATAGTAATAAACTATTTACGCTAATTCACTTGAAAAGTCAATTACTTGTAAATATCAAGGCTCCCGTAAGAACACTACAAACAAAATGGATAATTTGTGGAATTACACTAAAAAAAAAGGTTATTGTGAATTTACACTCTCACTCTAAAAAAAGAGTTATTTGTGGAATACGTTTAAGTTGACCAAACAAAGGGAATACGTTTAAGGAGACTCTAATTAATAATCAAAGGACCAATTTATAAAAGTTCTATCCTCAATCTTACATCAATCGCGAAGCAATCAAATGAATGAAACAAGATTTGTTCCTATTAAACATCTAAATTTAGAACTTCTAATCATCTGGTCAACGATTATTATTTTTAAGAAATCTACTCCATTGTTTCGGTCATCTATCCCGCTAATTCTCGATAAATATATACCAGCAAACAAATTTTATTATTAAGTTGCTTAAACACCAATGACCAAATCAAAGTCGCCCTTTGGGATTCACAAGGTTTCAACATTATTAGAATAATTAGACCGGTCAAGGATAAACGAGTAACATATGATCAACTCATATAAGAAAGTCAACAGGCCAAACATCATAAAAGGCGCCTATATATACTTGTTAGGATATTGTTTCCTTGGATCATGATCAGATTAATTAGGAGCATAACTATTTCTGCAGAGAATTAATTAAAGTCTAAACAGAAATATGGCACGATATTCCTATGGTGTGGGAGATAGTGGCTCAACGCTTGAGGGTTCGGGGCTGATGATAATAGTGGGAATGGTCGTTATGTCTGTTTTAATGATATCTATGGTCATTTTTGCTTGTGGGGACTCCTCTAACAGCAAGAAGGACGACGATTGCTACTATCGTGGAGGTGGAGGAACCGGTGGTGCAGGCGGTTGTGGTGGCGGTGGTTGTGGTGATTAAATTCTTGTAATTGTGGAGTGATCAATAGCTTATTGTTTGGCTTTTTGTAGATTACAGTCCAAGTAATATGTACATGTAACTATTCAATCTTCGTGAATATTAGCATTGGATGCATGGAATCTCCAAGAAATTACATTTTTCTCTGGATTCAATAACAACATACTAGTATATTTCTACAAGTGGGGTCTGGGGAGGGTACTGGGGTGTATGCAGACCTTATACCCCTATCTTTTGTGGGTAGAGATGTTTCTGATAGATCCTCGGCTCAAGAAAATCGTTTTCCAATCTTTCACTAGATTGTAAAATAAAGTTTTTAGAAAGCGTTGTAGTTAATGAAATTGAGGCTCGTTCATTTACACTTTAATTTGTACACATATGATGTCCAATATCAAGTTCTTGCCTTTTGATCAACAATTAATGTATAATTAAACTTGCTTAAGATATATAATTTCTACTTCTTTTAAGTTAAATATCCATTCTTGGTGGTGACGTTTTTGAGCAAATGTGTAGGTTACTCCCTTTTTCTTCCCGCTTTATGGTTTGCCTATAATTATTATAGTTATTTACACTAATTATGATTGAGATTTAGCTTTATATTGGGGAAGGAAATAAACAACAATTTAACTCAGATGGAAAGGAAAAAGAACAGAATTAACCAAAGGAGTACAAAGAAACTAATTAAAAGAAGTTAGAATAGCTCCTTTGCATAAGCAATAGAGTGTATATATAGTACTAAAGTAGTATAGTAAAGTTGCATTACGAACATGTATTCAACTTGTATCTAGGATAGAAAATGTGACAAAAAATTACAAAAGTTTAAGAAAATAGCTATTAATACCTGAGGCTTGAAAATTAGTGCACTAAATAATGGGTTGCGTCATTAGAATTGATTTCAGATGGGCATAGATGATGAAACTATTTGCTTTCCTTCTACCTAAATATAAATTTACATTTATATACCCTTAATGAGATGATTTATAGTCACACAATTATTTATGACTTACTTAGACCATAAATTTTAAAAAAGAAAATTTCTTAAACTTCACAGTACTGCTGCTTCCCCTTTTTTATAAGGCGTCTAACTTGCCCTAAAGTTTGGAACTTTGTGACCAAAACCTAGACATACAGCTTTGAACCCTAATTTCTCATCTTTTTTTTTTTTTTTTTTTACCAGATATGGCGTATGCTGATAGATATTCTTGGAGGAGTGATTCTCCAATTGCTTACATTGGGAGGAATTGGTCTTTGGATGAATTGTGACGGTTTTTTTTGGGAAAAGATGGACAAGTAAAAAAGAGAGAGTTTTACCAAAGGTTCATGATGCAAAGGTGGATTACGCCAGTCAGCTACCAAATTACGCCAGTAAGCTATCAAATGACGTTTTGTCTTCCATTTTTGCACGTCTGAAAATAAAAGATGCTGTTAGAACGAGCATTTTATCTAGGAGGTGGAGATATTAGTTTGCCTCTATGCCTACATTAAAATTCAGCCTTGACATGATTGGGGTTAACTCTGTACGTCATAGTTGTTGCCCTTACTATCAGCAAAAATTCTTGAGAGCAGTAAATCAGTTTTTGCAACTTCATTGAGATGCGCATTTGCATTGGGAGAGAGTTTTCTATTGAATTTCACCAATTGATGCATTCTATTTCAAAATTAGGTGTCGAAAGATTATAGCTTTACTTTGATTGTGGCTCTATTCCTGCCACATATAACATTAACCCCAACCCCAACCCCAACACATTTTTAAAATTTTCTCTTGAGCTTCTCTATCAAGCATCCACATTGGAATTCTTGTTTTTGACTGCTTGCGTTGTACAACCAAGTGTTGGAGTCCATCTTAACTCCCTCAAGACCCTTATCGTGATGGGTGTTGAGTTAGAAAGGGGACAACTTGAGGGTATCGTGTGCTCTTGTTTGAACCTTAATCAGTTAATCATAAATTTTTGCAAACTTCCGTATAAGCTATGCATCTCTGGTACACTAACATCTGTTCTTTTTACTGATTGTTGCGGATTGGAAGAGATTGATCTTCAAGCTACAAATCTTCGTTGGTTTGAGTGTTCTTCTCGTAACAAAGTAAGATTTTACTTCTCTTCTGTTCCTGTGTTGGAACGTGTAGTGATTCGTCTTAGCAGAGATGCTTCAATGCCATACATATTTGGTGAATTTGCAAGAGATTTACCTGCTCGGGTTAAATCTTTAATAGTCATAGCTTATTATTACCAGGTAACAAACTTTCCAACAGAGACACAGATATTTAGAAACCTTAGGATGTTAGCCTTGCTACTTGAGACCACATACGACTTTGACATGGTCAAACTTTCTCCTGTCTTAGACGCCTGTCCTCTTCTCCGATATTTGGATTTAGTGCAAAAGAGTGCAATTTGCCAAAAAGCAAGAAGAAGTGGCATAAGATCTTCTTTATCTCCTGCATATCACACTGAGCTAAAAGAAGTGAGATTGGTGGATTTTTTGGAACACAAGAAGAGATTGAACTTGCTCTTTATATTCTG
Source organism: Lycium ferocissimum (assembly GCF_029784015.1). Taxonomy (NCBI): domain Eukaryota; kingdom Viridiplantae; phylum Streptophyta; class Magnoliopsida; order Solanales; family Solanaceae; genus Lycium; species Lycium ferocissimum. The sequence continues at coordinate 38,775,415 of NC_081352.1, read as the reverse complement.
AGAAGTGCAATGGTACTCGAGCAGATGTTTCTCAGCCAATACTCAATCAGCCCATATTATAGTGTTTATTATGGTTTTGATATATGGAAGGAAAGAGAACGAGAACGTTTCTTAATCGAACGAAAACTTCATTCGCAAGCTATCTCTAGTAATGCTGTGGTGATCATCCAATAGGTTCGTTCTTTTACAAATACTATATCAGCTCTCTATTGTCATTAGTGGTCGGTCATTTATACAAGTACATGTTTATTTGTTATTACTGAAGAAAGATTAGTTTATGATTTTTCCCCTAAGACTATACTATTGTCATTATGCATGTTTAATGAGAGCCATAGTGTGCTTGAGAAAAGAAAAAAGAAATACTACTTAAACCGAGCGAAGAGTTATCAAATTCTATTCTGAAGTGGTCAAAGCTGACGACTCAACCCACCACATATTTTTTCTACGGTTTGAAGTTTGTGACTTCTTGATAAAACTGGACCACAGTTTAAAAGAGAAAAGTCTACCAGAGTTTTAATCATCCATGGATCAGACTATTTCCAATAGTATACTAGCAAACAAGTTCGAAAATTCCAGGAAAGACGTGAATAATTTCTTAGTTACAGTGAAGCCTAGCTCAAGCAACTCAAACAATATTGACCAATTCAAATTTCAAAGTCGGACTTTTAAATGAACTTGCAACTTCGTTGCAGTTACGAAAAGTCTACAAAGCCAAACATCGCTACAAAATGCCAATATATACTTGCTAAGAGATTGTTTAATTCCTCGAATCAGCATATATAACTATTGCAGCAGAGAAGTAAATTAAAGTCAAGCAGAAATATGGCGCGATTATACGGTGTGGTAGATAGTGGCTCAGCGTTTGACGGTTCGGGGCTGATGATAATGGTGGGAATGGTTGTTATGTCTATTTTAATGATTTCTATGGTCATTTTTGCTTGTGGAGACTCCTCTAACGGAGAAAGGATGCGTTGGGGCCACGGGGGAGGGTATTATGGAGGCGGGGGAGACGGTGGAGGAGGTGGCTGTGGTGGCGGAGGAGGCGGGGGAGACGGTGGAGGAGGTGGTTGTGGTGGCGGAGGAGGCTGTGGCGGCGGCGGCGGATGCTGACCAGTTAATCAAATTCTTGTGTTTGTCCAAGAGTATCAAGGGTGCATTCTTAGATATATAGCTCATGTTTTGGCTTGTGTAATTAAGTAATATGTTTAATTACATGTACTGATCACAGGTACATAAAAATATATTCTACTGTATATAACATATAGTATAATTTTTCGACAAATTAAAGAGATTCAGATGAACATCATTCCATCCCTTTAGCTCCGCCCACACGTGTAAATAACTGCATATATTGTTTGATAGTTGAGAATATTATGCGTGGAGTATCCAAGAAAACATTCTCACTATTTCTAGATTGTAAAAGTTACTATTGTAAAACTTTATGTAAAAAAGGGTAGCCCGGTGAACTAAGCTCCCTTTATGCGCGGGATTCGGGAAAGGATTGAATCTCTTGGTCACATGGAGACGACTTTACCAGTTACGCCAAGACTCCCCTTCATTGTAAAACTTTATGCAGTTAATAAAATTGAGACACGCTTTATACACACTTTGATTAGTACGCAATGGAAAACCCCTGGACATGCAATGTGCTGGCTCTCAAATTTTTTATGCCCCGAACATTTTTACGGATGAATTTCATGATTTTTCTCTCTTAGACAATATTGAAGATTGTAAAATTATTAGAGGTACAAAATTCATATAATAAAAGAAAGAAAGAAAAATTATCTACTTTTTAAGAGAAATATTTCAAAACTTTGAACCAAATTACTCAAATCTTCATATAATTAAATAAAGTTTTTACAACAACATCCTATGTAATGTATTTAAAACACATGGCTAATATCTTATTAACTTGAAGTAATCGTCAATGTTATAAATATTAATGTTACTATGTGAAGTAAAAGACAACAAGAATTAAAAATAAAAAGGCAACAAAGAATGAAAAACAAAAAGGCTAACACTAAATTTTTATGTATGTGTATATACTTAAGACTTCGAATTAGAATTTAACTTTAGACCACTAATTTCATTGAGACGCTCTTATGATCAATAGTACTACTTTATAAGTAACTATGTTTAATTAAGTTAGAATTTGCTTAAGAACACATGTATACATATTGATTGTTTAAATCAAACACGAAACATAACGTGGATCTCCTGGTTTATCGTTTTGCATATTTAGGATTCTTCCACGTTTCCATAATGGCCACTCCCATTCCATTTAGGGTATGGGGCTTAGCATTTTGCATGTTAGCATACGTCATATTTAAAATCTTAAACGACTTAGGATTATGTCATGTTTCTGAAATTTGCCACTCCATTTCATTTCGGATATGTATCTTAGTATTATAAAACAAGAGTTTCATAACTTATTTCATATATTTCTTCTCATCAGTAATTTTAGTGAGGAACGTCCGATATAATTCAGTTTCCTATTAATAATTATGGCACTTTACATGCCTTATTTTCACGAGTAAAATATTTATTTCTCCCACACAACTCGAGTTTGTCACGTTCAATCAACAATAAGATCAGATGCCTCATCTTCATCAGTTGTTTTTTCCCCCTTCCAGGTTTATCAAGATCAACACAGACGGCAATTTCATGTCTAATTCAGGACTAGCGGAAGTCAGAGGTGCTGCACGAGATGACAAGAGAAGGTTTCTAGGCGGATTGTACGGGCGTCTTAGCGTGGAAGCAACATCCAGCCTAACACCGGAATTATGGGAATACACGACAGTCTAACCCTAGCGAAAAACTATAACCTGAAGAAAGTGATTATTGAAACTGACTCGAATGATGCCTTGATTTTGCTAAGTCATGTGAGAGATGTCACCAAAAATCACCCTGATCATGTTGTGATAGAAGAATGTAGGTGTCTCATATTTTCTTAAGAAATGTGATAAAGGCTAAGTGGATACTTAATTTGAATTGGAGGAAGTAGTACTTATTTTCTGCATTGAATTATATAGTTCTTTAATCAAATTTCACCAGATTTCAGTAATAGCAAAATGAAAATGAGAGATCCTTCGATCACTCTATAAACAAAAAGGTTTCTAGAAAATTACGCTGATTAAGATCCCATATTAGAAAAACTACTCAAACAAAAACATAAAGAATATTATATAACAGGCAATAAAGATTCTTCTCACTTGATATTATAACTATATATAAGGGAGGATTCATGATTTTTGTAGTTCTCACAACCTCAAAACTTTTATTTTTACCCCTATTTTGACCTTTATTTACATAGTTACCTATATGTAATTTGGTAAATTTTAAAAAAATTTGATGGTAATTATACCTCAAAAAGCAACAAAGGTGGAGGACACTTGGCAACTATCAATAATTTTTTCCAAAAGTTAAGGGTCCCATGTATCCTCATTTAGATAAGTTAATTTTTATATACTATCAAGAAACCATATAAAATTGATAATATTTAATTAAGGATAATTTAGTGAAAAGACTTCTTAATTTCTAGGTATGAGTGATTTGTTAGAGCCAATTTTTTTTCCAACTAAAGCATTTATTAGGTCTTACTTTACATTTAAACATGTCCTACGTCATATGTTCCTGTCCATATGCTTCTCTCTATTGAACATCCAACATTTTACTTATATCATATGTGCTTACAAATACGGAAAGTAAAAAATTATTGAATGACAATGTTTAATGTTGAAAATGAAGGTAGAGTTATCAGTCTAGATTAGATTACCTTTAAGATCTCTTGTTTGATTAACTAAGAATTAATCTTTTTTAAGCATAAAGCATATGTGAATAACTAAATTGACTCTTGAGGTTCATTTTATGAATTTAGTTATTTATTGAATTTCGTCTAAAACTAAGGTTAAAAAACACATTTGACTAACATAAAGCCTTGACACATAAAATAATGAGTGAAGAATTAATAACTATCAAAAGAAATCTATTTTATTACTACTATATATAAGAGAGGATTCCAAATTTTTTGGCCTAAATTTTACCATTATTATTATTATTATTATTATTATTACAACCGTTATACTACCATTATTATTATTATTATTATTATTATTATTATTATTATTATTATTATTATTATTATTATTATTATTACTATTATTATTATTATTCATTTTTATCATTCAAAGACTTTTGCCATCTTATGCACACGCATCGCAATTATCTTCGCATAATTAAATAATAGCGTTTATTTACTATTGATTTTCAACATATTATCGCACGGCTATTGCGACGCCACTTTATTTTTATCTGAATATTAATAAATACATACTTTATATGAGATAATATTTTAATACCTGTCAGCATAAAATTAGTCAAAATGGGTCTTTTACTTAAAATTTAGAAGCCTACATTTTAATTCATCATCCCAACCATTTTAATTCACCCCAACCCAATTTTCGAATCATTACGTTTTGATACCTAGCCCATATTTTAAAGCAACAACTTAGCAGCCCATGTTAAAAATTCACCAACCCAAGCCCACATTTTATTCATCAGCCCAAATTATTTAAACAACAAGCCCAATTAAACCTTTGACCCGACCCATCCATACTTTAAAACGGATGAAACCACTTAGGGTTTCTATCCATTTTTCATCCGCCGCACACCCCCATCCCTTCTCTCTCTCTCTCTTTTCTTTCTCTCTTTCATCATCTCTCTCCCACCACCTCCGCCCTTCTCTCTCCCACTTTCCCACCCCTCTCCCTCATCTTTCCCTCCTCTCCCCCTCCTCTCTCTCTCCACCTCTTCTTTTTATTCAACACAAAACCTAAAAAACCCTATAAATAGTTGTGGTTTGAATCGGTTAAAAGGGAGTTCTTTTTGGATTCATGAAATTCCCCAAGAAACTGATGTTTTTTTTTCGAGTCGCAAGAATCCCCTTACAAAAAACGAGTTTCTTGAACCCCAAAAATCCCCCCTGAGAATTAAAAAAATTCCTCAAAAAAGGTTTTAGAAAATCACCGGAATATTAGTTCAAACTCTTTATTTTTTAACATCGAATATCAAAAATCCGGTCATTTTTTTTTTTGTTTGCTTTGTGTTGTTGCTTTCGAATCCGAGCATCGCAAGCTCGGATTTAACGAGTGTTCGAGGTAGATCGAAGACTCGCACCTCACTTCGCCGCACCCGAAGGGTGATTCTCTTCTCCTTTTTATTGTCTTTGTTTCAATTTTTTTTTGTTGGTCGTGTTTTTGTGTTGTTCCATGATTCAAGCATGTTAGTTTTAGTTAAGTTATTTGTGCACATAGTTGAATCCGTTTTTATTAATCGTATGCGTTAGAATAATGGGTTTCCGTTGTTGATAAATTTACCGTTTAGTTTACCATTGTGACAATCGGTTTAGTTTGGTTTAATTGCTTCGAATTTCTTGTTTTAGTTGTTCTTCCTTTTAACTATTTGCCTTAACCTCTGATTTGTTTGTGTGTTTGTTAGCCTAGTTAACTAGGTGTTAATCGATATTAGTGTGTTCATATTTAGTTTAATAGTTTATGCCTGATTAGTTAGATTAGTTTAGTCATTCGCCTGTATAAGCATGTTCATGTGTCCTGTTTTCTTTAAGGCATGTTAGTTAGTAGTATCGTTGATTAATCTCATTTAATTCTAGTTTAGTTAATCATTTATATGTCGTATGTATTTATTTAGCATGTTTTCCTGCCTCGTCAGTTAAGCGTGATTTTGGTATGATGGCATTTCATAATCCAACCTGGTCCCTGTTTATTAGGTTTATGTGCACTAATCAGTCTTAAAATCGAGTTAATCTTGTTTTGCTCTTACCAGTTTGTGATCTTGTTTTAGTCCAGTTTGGTTCCCATCCCAATTGAGCATGAGTTGAATCAATTTTTCCCTCATTAGCCTGTCTATCGCTTTTGTTTAAACCTGAATATTGTCTAAAACCCCCCTGTTTCTGATCGGATACTCGTTGATCCATTAGTATGATTAAAGGATATCATATTCGATAGGATTAGGTATATGTCTATAAGCTTATTCTATGAACATCATGTGTTCGCTAATTGATTTAGGACTGCCATAGGCTTCGTATGTAGTTAAACATCCTATTTTGTTAAGTGTGTGCGATCATGAATTTGTTTAACTCTGTTTGGTTTGTTGTTAATCTTAGATCTGTTCTTCCCCATGTTTTTTATGTTTCTAATGAATCAAGCCTCTATTATGCTGTTAAGTAAGATTAAAACATCAGTTCATGTCTAGGCCATGTTTAGATCTTACTTGTCCTGCTAGGTATATACAGTCTTGTATACTTTGAATTTGAAGGAATTTGTGTACTTGGTATGAGTCAGTCATGCTTGTGGGATTCAATGTTGTCTGAATCTTGTGTATCTCCCTGCATATGTCATGACCTGCTTGCCTTCTCACTCTGATTGTTGCTTTACTATGCCAATCTATGCTTGCCAATTCTCTTTGGCTTCTACATGACATCCCTCCTCTTTTGACATCCCTCTTGGTTTGTTCCTACTCTCCTGCTAATTTCTTTGGCTGTATTGACATTTCTTGCTGCACCATATGATTTCTAGTCCTTCCTTCTCTTAAATGTGACTGAATTTGAATATTTGTTTAGAAGACCTTAGGACAGCATGAGTTCCTTTTATGAAGTAGTTACAGCATAGTCAGCTCTGTCCCTTTTTTTATGAGTGAACTGGAATAAGTATAAAGTTTAAGCTATGTATTTTTCCATAATATACCAGATGACTGAAAGTTTGATCCTGTGTTTGGTCCGAGTCATGTTTAGTTTGTCGAAGCTTCCTGTGTTTCTAAAGTTGAGCATGATTAATTGCTTGGTTGTCTCAAATACATTACATGATTTGGTTCTTTAAAATTGCGAACATAGTCAAAGGAGAAAAATCCATGTTTTGATTAGAAATTTAATTGCCTAGCCCTCTTAAAGTTAGTTCAATCCAATGAGGTCTTATCCGACGAGTTATTTTTACAATGAGTTGATGGGATAGTAGATTATCATTTGAATATTGGCTAAGTGATGTTTAAAATGTTGATTAATCAACTATTTGAAAGAAGGCATTGTTTTTTGGAAATTTAGAACAACTATTCCCTATTTATTCCATGCCCATTTGTTATGAAAAATCTCTCGTTGTTTGTTTAGTAAATGCCATATAATGTTGATACTTATTATACCACACTTAAAACACTCTTTGTGTTTATGGTGCAATCATTCTCTTTTAAATGCTCTTTGCTACCGAGCCCGAGACCATTGCTACAAATTGGTGCCCTAGGACAAGCAAATGTTGGCTATAAATAGCTGGCTTTATTTTTTATTCCAAATGTTTCTTCTTGATAAACTCGGTTTAGTTTCAATGTGTTGTTTGCATGTCAAAAAAGAGGAATGCCTATGTTGTGAGTGTCGCCCGTTTTCTCTTTTTAAGTATATAGTGGTTGAATTGTGTATATATATGAAGTATATTTCAATATACACGATATATACACAACTTACTGATTTCTTTTGAATTTATTTTTATATGTTTAACTTATTCATCAGTTAGATACTAATCCTTATCTTTCGTTTTATGCATGATTCCGCGTACGAGTCCGAGAGACTCACCTTCTTCCGCATTAGATGTCGGGCTAAAAGCCCAACGAAACTCTCTTCTCGAGTCATTGCCCGTCCTACACAAAAAATGATTAAAGAAAACCGAAGCCATGCCTAAGCCCAATCCGCAGTGCTTCATAAAAGTTATATTGGGCCAATATAGTTCAAAATATAAAAATGTACCATCGTGGCCAAAGCCCAAGCCTAATTGCATCTAGATTTTTTTTAAATGGGCTAAGCCCATTGAAATTATCCCTTCCTCTATTTAATTCTTTTATGCATTTAATTTGCCTTGTATGACTAACATTTTACTTTGTTCTCATTTTCTTAGCTTAGATAAATTCTAGTGAAATTTAGCGGGTTAGCTTTAGTAAAGGGTAGTTAGTTTAAGAAAGACTAAAATTAATTCCATAAGTTTTACTCTCTTCCTTTCATGTTAAAAATGTCTAATATTTATTTTTAGAATAATTAATTTGCAAAATGGCATGACTTTATATTTTAAGTAAAAGGAATCATATCTTGTCCTTACTATCATATACATTTCAAAGTGTCACTAACACACAAATATAAACTCAAGCATATTTTATGGATAATTTTTGAAGTTTTGAGTCAATCACGCATATTTTAAAGTATAGTTAATAAAAGGGATAAACAAAACTCATTAGCTATTTTGATATTTTGTTTATACTATAAATTGCAAAATCAATTAATACCTCATCATTGGAGTTCTTTCAAATATTTATTAAAATACTGCATAAACTTGTATTTTCTTCCACTTATATGCAAATTATTATATTTTGCAAATCTTGTTTTAGCATTATTATACTTCCTTTGAAGCAATAGCAACATTTATAAGCTTTATTTTAAACAGCATTTAAAATCTTCTTTTATGCAAGTTACTATATTTTTACGAGCATTATCTTAAATAGCATCATTAATCTCTCATTTAAAATCTAAGCAGCTTTTATAAGTCTTATTTTAGAATAGCATTTAAACTCATCTTTTATGCAAATTATTATTTTTCTCTAAATTTTATTTTACACAATATCATCACATTTTTCTTTAAAATCTTAGCAATATTTTTAGCCGTTTTCTTAAAATTCAAACACTGCATTCGCATCTTTAGCCTTAATTAATTAACCTAAGTTTGGCCGGATAACCGTAGTTAACGGATTCTAAAGGATGCCTAACCCCTTCCCTTTAGGATAATATAGAACCCTTACCTAGAATCACACTGATTAAGCAGACTATTAACGGAGGTTTAGTTAGCTTTACCTTAGTTAATAATTAGGTGCCCTAATTCACCTTAAAATCAATTAGGTGGCGACTCCTTAAAATAAGCAATATAGGAATCTCCAATATGTTGTACTCTAATTTAACCCGGTTAAAATGGGGTATAACAGCTTGGCGACTCCGCTGGGGATTCGGAGGTTCTTAACCATAACAGACTTAGGTTAATAATTAATTTGTTGGATGTTTGGTTGTTTTCTCTATTTTTGCCTTTATTGTTGCTTTATTTGTTTCTCTTATGTCTTTTAAGTGATTGTTTTATTATGTGAAATTTTCTATGTAATAATATGTTACTTTTTCTTTAAACCGGCATTCCGTTCATATCTCTTCCATTTCGGAAAACTCACACATATCACACACTTACACGCGAGGTGTGCTTAGTGCACCCGCAAATCTCTTCGTAAATCCAAATTTTGGAGAGTCTGGGATTTAGTCGATCGCGGGTGTCCGAATAACGGTGACCGCGTAGCCTTTCCACTCGAGTAGTCCGCTCGGGAACCTTGTGTCTAGTAAACCAAATCTTAGAAAACTTAAGATAGAGCTAAACCAAAACCCTCTTTAAGAGCATGCACAAACCTAGGAAGGCTTAATACCCAAGGTGTATTAAGTCCATTAGTCAAACCTGCCCAAATGTCCGAGTGGGTCCATGATCCCAAGCGACGATTATCATGTTATCTGCATTGATTTGAAGGATAAACATGCGTGTTATGTGGACCATGTGCTATTTAGGTAGAACTAATCGCTTGTGAACGCAGGCAGCCATGAGTCCGTACAATACGAGCAGCAGGCATTTAATTACGAGCAAAGCGTGCAAGATTTAGATACACTATTAGCTGAGCAAGGAGACACTTACGTCAAGAAGGCATCAAACGGGAGGAGTTCTGGCCATATCATGCAAAGATCGGGCATTCAATCCAAGCAAATAAGGGGCTCAAGAATAATGAAGGGCTTTCCTCATTTTGATTAGCTTCACTAAGAGTCATTATAATTACTTTTGTATTTCTAAACATTGTATATTTTGGGGTTTTCAATTAATAGCACATTGGGATGACATATAATTGCATATTTTATCCTTCAAATCCACGTTAGGCCTACCTCTGGCACAAAAGAGGTCCCGTGCATAATAGGTCGCGTTGTGTTTGCTATATCTCCCTTTTACTATTTGATTTGTTGCCATGCAATATGTGTTTTGTTTGCTATATGTGTTTTGTTTGCTATGCAATATGTGTTTTTTTGCAATATGTGTTTCTTGTTTATTTGCTCAATGTTCGCATTATTTTCAGCAGCAGTCATTCGCACTATACTAATGCAGTTTTCTTCATTTTTTTAAGGTTTTTCTTTTATTTTGATTATTTTCCCAAACGGTTGATTCGTGTTGACTGCGAACTGGCGGATCACCCGTACTTCACAAGATCAAAAGCACGAGCATCCGACAGCATGAATGATTCAGGGGCATCCGAACAGGATGGCTTGGGACTTGTCACCCTTCCAAGAGACGAACCCAAAGCTTCGGGAGGAGGGAACGACGAACTCATCGCCCAAATGGTGCACAACAAATAGCCAATATGCAACCGAGATCGAGCGACCGCGAAATCTTACCAATCTATCCATCACCCTCAATACCCCTCACCACGAACAAAGAACAAATGCGACACTTCCACCATCTTTTCACCCCGTTGACTCGCCCGCTCCTCAAAAACCCCGCCTCCTACAAACCCTCCGCTTTACACATGCCATCTAAATACTACCGAATTCACAACAAATTCGCACAAACCATCCCACAACAAACCATCCCGCAACAAACCACCCCACCACCAACAACACAAGAAACCATCCCGCAACCAAATGACCCGCAACAAGCTAACCCACAACAAGTCAACTTCCAACAAACCAATCCGCCTCCTTTTACTACTCCCTAAATTCTTCAACCTACAGTTACCCAAAACTACCAAGCAACTCAACACATACCATTGGTACACACCGCTAGCCATAATACGCAGTATGTGCCACCGGTATATGTAGCAAAAGCTCAACCATTTACTACCCAGTTGCAGGCTGTGCAGCATCCAGAGTTTGACCCTTATGAAGAGCTTGAAGGGAAGAAATCGGATATTTGAACGCGTACCCTTCAAATCAACAAGGAAAACGAGTAAATCTATCATATAGAATGACAGGCTGAGCACCGCCTTTTATATGTTGCATGGGCTGCGCACCGCCCCTTTGAAATTTCTGCAAAAGGCTGAGCACCGCCTTTTATATGTTGCATGGGCTGCGCACCGCCCCTTTGAAATTTCTGCAAAAGGCTGAGCACCGCCTTTTATATGTTGCATGGGCTGCGCACCGCCCCTTTAATTTCTCGCAAAAGGCCGAGCACCGCCTTTTATATGTTGCACGGGCCGCGCACCGCCCCTTGGAATTCGCAAAAGGTCGAGCACCGCCTTTTATATGTTGCACGGGCCGCGCACCGCCCTTGAATTTCGCAAAAGGCTGAGCACCGCCTTTTATATGTTGCATGGGTCGCGCACCGCCCCTTGGAATTTCTGCAAAAGGCTGAGCACCGCCTTTTATATGTTGCATGGGCTGCGCACCGCCCCTTTGGAATTTCTGCAAAAGGCTGAGCACCGCCTTTTATATGTTGCATGGGCTGCGCACCGCCCCTTTGGAATTTCTGCAAAAGGCTGAGCACCGCCTTTTATATGTTGCATGGGCTGCGCACCGCCCCTTTGGAATTTCTCGCAAAAGGCCGAGCACCGCCTTTATATGTTGCGCGGGCCGCGCACCGCCCCTTGGGAATTTCTCGCAAAAGGCCGAGCACCGCCTTTTATATGTTGCACGGGCCGCGCACCGCCCCTTTGAACCGCCCGTTTCGCAAAAGGCTGAGCACCGCCTTTTATATGTTGCATGGGCTGTGCACTGCCCCTTCGTCTGCAAAGGCCGAGCACCGCCCGTTATATGTTGCATGGGCCAAGCACCGTCCTCTTGATGTTTCTGCATAAGGCTGAGCACCGCCTTCTATCTATTGCATGGGCCGAGCACCGCCCTCTTGATGTTTCTGCATAAGGCTGAGCACCGCCTTCTATCTGTTGCATGGGCTGAGCACCGCCCTCTTGATATTTCTGCAAAGGCTGAGCACCGCCTTTTATATGTCGCATGGGCTGAGCACCGCCCTCTGGATGTTTATGCAAAGGCTGAGCCCCGCCTTCTATATGTCGCATGGGCTGTGCACCGCCCCTTTGGAATTTTTGCATAAGGCTGAGCACCGCCTTCTATCTGTGGCATGGGCTGAGCACCGCCCTCTTGATATTTCTGCGTAAGGCTGAGCACCGCCTTCCACATGTTGCATGGGCAGAGCACCGCCCTTTTGAAGTCTACATAAGGCTGAGCACCGCTTTCTACTATATTTTGCACCGTCCTCTCGATGTTTCTACATTAAGGCTGAGCACTGCCTCCTCAAAACAGATACGCTCTCTGAGGGCGTCAAAGACACCCTTTCATAGCCAAAGGAATTTACTTTTATGCATCATCATCCAAGGGCATCATAGTCTAAAGGCATCATCTTCATAGCCTAAAGATAACATTTCATGGCCTAAGGAATTTACTTTGTGTATCATCATCCAAAGGCGTCATTGTCTAAGGGCATCATCTTCATGGCCTAAGGACACCATTTCATGGCCTAAGGATCTTATTTCTTGTATCATGACCCTAAGACATCATAGCCAAAGACACCATCTTCATTGTCTGAAGGCATCTCCTCATTGTCTAAAGGGAGTTTGCATTATGTTTAACTACTCATCGTACTTTATAGTTGAGCACTAACCATTTATCCAGCCATAAACAGGAGTCACCTCCCATCAAACGTTTCTACTCGTACCTCACACCTGAACTCAATATCGTCAAACCCTTTCAGGGACCTCTTTTCTCTCTAAATATGAACTACGCCTGACCTGATTCCCGTGGTGGGATACGTAGGCGGCCTACATAGGCCTCGGTCACACTATTAGAAAATTTTAATTTTATTTTTTGTTTTGAACTACGCCTGACCTGATTCCCGTGGTGGGATACGTAGGCGGCCTACATAGGCCTCGGTCACACTATTAGAAAATTTTAATTTTATTTTTTTGCAGTAATACGTATACGGTCAATAGGCCTCATCACATTATTAGGAAATTTGATTTTGTTTGTTTATGAACTACGCCCGATTCCGATTCCCCGTGTATACGTAGGCGGCCTCATAGGGACAAATTTTAAAGGCATCATTCCGTCTAGCGTGACATCGAGAGACACCGATTCCCGTGGTGGGATATATGGTCCTACATAGAATCGGTCACACATTAGAAAATTTTAATTTTATTTTTTGTTTTGAAAGGCATGGCTTTGATTCGTGGTGGGATACGTAGGCAAATAAGGCTATTTCGTCATTGTAAAAAGCTCGAATCCTCCTCTCCGCCATAAAAGCGGGGCAAATTTTAAAGGCATCATTGTAAGAGTTCAACATCCTCCCCTAAAACTTACACAAATTTTAAAAGGGCATCATCACAAAATGACATCAAAAATAGGAAGAGTATATGGTCGACAGAGTCATCAGGCAAAGGAAGAACTTTGAGAGAAAGGGCATTCGCTTCGTTTCGCAATGTGTCGCAGTTCTAAGTTTCAGCAGAAATTATTTATCTATATACAAATTTTCATGCATATTTCTTTATAAAATAATATGATTTTCAAATATTAAAATAGGCGATAAATTACAAGTCCAGTCTTCCAAATGAGAGCCGGTCTTCAATATCAACACGAATCAACCCCCCCCCAAAACTTACAAATTTTCTTTGGATGCGGATTTTCAAATGCTTTTGAAATATATAATGGTTGCAGCTTTGCAAAGATTGCGCGTCGAACGGTTTGAACATTCTTTTAACAATTATGCCTCTCAAATATTAAATCCGCGATAAATTAATGTTTAGTCTTCCAAATAAGTTTTTTTTCCAACATATCAGCGTACAAATATTATTGCTTTTAAATGCTTTGCATAAACGCTCTCAAATGCACTATTGTTTATGCATCACACTATTGTTTTAAATTCCCCGCACTATATATGCACTATTGCTTTAAATGCCCATATTGCATATGCACTATTGCTTTAAATACATCGCACGGCACACGCACTACTGCTTCAAAAACCCCGCACTGCATATTCACTATTGCTTTAAAATTCCCTGCACTATATATGCACTATCGCTTTAAATTCCCCACACTATATATGCATTATTGCTTTAAATGCCCCGCACTGCATATGCACTACTGCTTTCAAATATCCTGCACTACAAAAGCACCGCACTATTACTTTCAAGTACCCCGCAAAAGCATAACATCTTTGTTCGCAAAAACACCGCATTTAGGCCAGCCCGCCTTTAATTGGACATTTTAGGTTTGTTTGCCTTTAATTGAACATTTAGGTTTGTCCACCTTATAATAGGACTTCATTATTTATTTAAGTTTGTCCACCTTATAATAGGATTTAACTATTTTATTTTAGGTTTGTCTACCTTATAATAAGACTTCATTATTTATTTGGGTTTTATCCACTTTATAATAGGATTTAATTATAGGTTTACATAGGCTTCGGTCACATTATTAGAAATTTTAATTTTATTTTCCTTGCACGGTCTTAATATAATGAAAATTCCATCTTCCCCATGAAAGCAACGCTGGGGCAGCTTTGCAAATGGCCTATCATTATTCGACAAAAGCATGAATCGAAATCCCGAGCAATATATTAGCGTCACCAGATTGTTGCAATGCCATCACCACGAGAAATGCAGATCCAAGGCCAAAGCTTCAGTGTTCAATGCAAGGCAACCGTTTTATTTTACACTAACAAATTTTCTTTGAGAAACGCAGGGGCATATTCTTGAAGGATGTCGCATAGTATCAAGTCAGCAATTGCAAGATTCAGATAAAGCAAAGGGCAAAGCCAATTTAATACCGATTAAATTTGAAAGGGTACCATTGTCCCAACTACTTTCTTCGAGTAGCTAATAGGAACACATAAAAAAAAAAAAAAAAAAAAAAAAAAAAAACATAAAAGCAAAGTTCAATCATGCAAGGTTGGGCTACTGGAAGTGAAACGATCAAGAAGAAATAACTTAATGACTTCATCTTCATCATCTTCCTCTCTATGGCCATAACCAATAGCAAGATCATTGTCCGCAATCGGACCACTATCGCAAGTAAGTACCAAAAGAAGCCTCGCAATTCGCCATACCCATAAGCCTTCTCTTCTTGTGGTTAGCCCCGAAACAATATTGCCTTAATCTCTTTGTTTTCTCCTCAAGTTCCATGTCTGGAATTTCTTCCATCCTTTTCTTCTCTTCCTCTAATGAATCTATCACATCCTGCCACTTTTGTTCCATACCATTTCCTTCCCCCCCCTTCAATTCCTGTAAATATTCATAACCGAAACAAAAGTTACATGTTTATATAGAGAATAAATCTTAACGTTCTTTTTTTAAACGAAATATTAAGAGAATCTAATATCATTACATAAACTAAAAGTGAATTTTTTTTCATCACCATAATATTATATGCAATTGAAACAAGAGTGTATAAAAGATGTGTATATAGAGAGAGTGAACCTTAACATTCTTGATTAGTGTTTGAAGACTCATTAACTTCCTATGTGGCCACCTTCGAATCCCCAAATCCCTACATCTTATCTTCAAAAATGTCACCCCAATATTAAGTTCCTTGGTCGCTTGAATTATTGGCATATAAAAGTACTTTGAAATTGTTTCTCGAGACAACATTTTTTGCTTCCCTTTTTCCGTTATAATTTCCTCAACACGATCATTAGTCATTATCTTTTCTTGATTGTTGTCACATAACAACAATTCCTGGTTCTCGCTTCTCCCAAATAATTGGGTACTTAATCCAAATCCACCGCTCATTTCACCCCACATCCCCGCACCCATAACATTATAACACATTAGCTAATTTATTTAGAACAAATACTATTAGTGTATACAAATAGATATTCGTAATATGACCATCACCGGGGTAGGGTTATAAAAGGATGAATAAAATGGATCTTCAAGAGTACAATCCATCATCAAAGGATTGTTAGCAGCATCAAAAGCGAAATCATACTGATGATCGATAGCGTAGTGGCTTGAATTACCTTGCATTCTTTCTTTAATTGGATTCGTAAGGAAGGATCCTAGAGGCATATACGCAAAGACTGGTTCTATATGAACGAAGAGTGCATGAACGAAGGTCAGCTAGTGTAGTCACTTCATGTACATCATCCTTCCCTATAAAGTGCTTATTTCCCACTTAATCCAAGTGGACGGCTGATCTTGAAGATGCCGTCTGCTTTTGCTTTTGTGAAAGTGGGCGGCTCTTTTTACAAAGTTGTCGGCCACATGGATTTTACCTGAAGAGGTAAATACTTTTTGAAAAGTGAACGGCTACTTTAATAAAGCTTGTCGGCCACAAAAATCAATTGAAAAAAAAAAAAAAAAAAAAAAAATAATAATAAAAAAAAAAAATCGGAATTGTGTATAGATACGTATTGTTTATTTTTAAAATACGTAATTAAGAATAGACGTATATAACCGATAACAAATCTGTAATACGTCAAAGCCATGATATACAAATCAAGAATCAATTAATTACGTTATATAAGTACGGTTAAGAAATCTATATTGACAAGAAATAATTTGTATTGGTACTTATACACATAAGAAATATATAAAGACAAGACAAGTACTTTAAAGTAAATTGTCTACCCTAAGTCTACAATACAGTGACTTATACCTTATATTTGACTAATCATTTTAATTTGGGCATGTCCGCCTTTATAATAGGACTTGGTTAATTTATTTGGGCATGTCCGCCTTAAAATTGGACGTATTAAGTTTTTTTTTCTTTTTTTTCAAAAAAGAGCACTGATATTGCACTTGCATTCGCACTACTTTTACCTTGAATGATTTTCGTACTAATCGCACACTAATGCTACTTTTATCTCAAATATTTTATACTACTCTCACGCTAGCACTATTTTTATCTCAAATATTTTGTACTAATCTCGCATTTGCACAATTTTTACCTCAAATATTTTGTACTAATCTCACATTTGCACAATTTTTACCTCAAATATTTTGTACAAATCGCGCACTTGCACTTTTATCTCAAAATAATATCGCACTAATTTTTACACCTGCATTAATTTTATCTAGGAAATATATAATGTTTGCAGCCTTGCAAGGATTGCACATCGAACAGTTTGCGTTTTCTTATAAAATTATGCCTCTCGAGTATCAATAATTTCCGAGATTTGCAACAAATTAATGCTTAAATCTTGCAAATGATTCTTTCAAACGCATCGATGCACAAATTTTTCCTATTGCTTTCAAATACCCCGCACTGCACATGCATTACTACTTTCAAATGCACCGCATATATATTGTTCTATTATTTTCAAATGCCTTGTGAATGCTCGCAATGCACCGCACATGCATTACTTTATTATTTTCAAATGCCCTGCGTATGCTCGCAGACGCATTGCACCGCACCTGCATTATTTTCAAATGCTCTGCGTATGCTCGCAGACGCATCGCATCGCACCTGCACTGCTTTACTATTTTCAAATGCCCTGCGTATGCTCGCAGACGCATTGCACCGCACCCGCATTGCTGTATTATTTTTTTAATGCCCTGCGTATGCTCGCAGATGCATTGCACCGCACCTGTATTGCTTTATTATTTTCAAATGCCCTGCGTATGCTCGCAGACGCATTGCACCGCACCCGCATTGCTTTATTATTTTCAAATGCCCTGCGTATGCTCGCATGACGCATTGCACCGCACATGCATTGCTTTATTATTTTTAAATGCCCCGCACGCATGACGCATTGCACCGCACCTGCATTATTTTCAAATGCCCTGCGTATGCTCGCAGACGCATTGCACCGCACCCGCATTGCTTTATTATTTTTTAAATGCCCTGCGTATGCTCGCAGACGCATTGCACCGCACCCGCATTGCTTTATTATTTTCAAATGCCCTGCGTATGCTCGCAGACGCATTGCACCGCACCCGCATTGCTTTATTATTTTTAATTATTTTCAAATGCCCCGCGTATGCTCGCGACGCATTGCACCGCACCCGCATTGCTGTATTATTTTTTTTTATTTTTATTATTTTCAAATGCCCTGCGTATGCTCGCAGCCGCATTGCACCGCACTCGCATTGCTTTATTATTTTCAAATGCTCTGCGTATGCTCGCAGATGCATTGCACCGCACCCGCATTGCTTTATTATTTTCAAATGCCCCTGCGTATGCTCGCAGACGCATTGCACCGCACCTGCATTGCTTTATTATTTTTTTGCCCGCGTATTCGCTTTATTATTTTTTTAAATGCCCCGCGTATGCTCGCATGACGCATTGCACCGCACCCGCATTGCTTTATTTTTAAATGCCTGCGTATGCTCGCGTATGCTCGCATTGCTTTATTATTTACGCATTGCACCGCACATGCATTGCTTTATTATTTTTAAATGCCCTGCGTATGCTCGCATGACGCATTGCACCGCACCCGCATTGCTTTATTATTATTATTTCTTTAAATGCTCTGCGTATGCTCGCAGACGCATTGCACCGCACCCGCATTGCTTTATTATTTTCAAATGCCCCTGCGTATGCTCGCAGACGCACCGCACCGCACCTGCATTGCCTTCAAATGCTCTGCGTATGCTCGCAGACGCACCGCACCGCACCTGCATTGTTTTATTTGCAAATGTTCTGCGTATGCTCGCAGACGCATTGCACCGCACCTGTCACTTTAAACATTGCAGTTTTTATGGGTTTATTTTACATCGTTTTATTTTCGATATTTATTTTACTGACTATCTTTTATCTAGCTTAAGTTTCACAGGAGCTCTAGCACAACGTGGAACTATTTCTTCGGCAGCGAACTGGGGCAATATGTTGGGAAGGAAGTCAGACTTCCCGACAAGGGTCGAAGATCTACCTCGAACACTCGTCTCCAACTATTCTGCCCGCATTCCAGCGTATCCAATTTTCAGAATTTTCAAATCTCTACCATAATACCCAGTGTCTCCATAATTCGACACTGGGACAATATTTTGCGAAGATTCGCACCAATCGGGATTCGTCTTTCATAGGTGTCGTAGTCATCCTAGAACTACACACGGCCTGATTCTTGTGCAACCCGAGATATGTAGGCAACTCGGAGACCGGAGTTCGGCCGCAATTCTTTCTTCATCCTTATAGTCCCCCGTTTTCTTGTGGTCGGGACAAAATAGGCTACTAAGTCAACGTCTTTGCCCGAAAACTCTTTCATCGTTTCCGTTCCAAGAGGGACAAGCTGTTGACACCCAATTTTGTCCCACCTTTCCTCCGAAATACCTATTTTTCGCTTCCAATATTTTTGCAACTTTAAAAATAATTATTTGCATTTTTTACTATAATTATTAACTTTTATTAATACCGGCATTTCATTATCCTGTCATTATCTTTTACAACCGTTACTACTACCATTATTATTATTATTATTATTATTATTATTATTATTATTATTATTATTTATTATTATTATATTATTATTATTCGCATTTTTTATCATTCGGCATTTTTGCCATCTTATGCACACGCATCGCATTTATCTTCGCATAATTAAATAATAGCGTTTATTTACTATTGATTTTCAATATATTATCGCACGGCTATTACGACGCATTTATTTTTATCTAAATACTAATAAATACATACTTTTATATTTGAGATAATATTTTAACACATGCATATAATTAGTCAAAATGGGTCTTTTACTTAAATTTAGAAGCCTACATTTTAATTCATCATCCCAACCATTTTAATTCACCCCAACCCAATTTTCAGATCAGCCCACGTTTTGATACCTAGCCCATATTTTAAAGCAACAACTTAGCCCATATTTTCAACCAACCCAAGCCAAATTTTATTGCCCAAACGGACCAGCCCAATACCCAATTAAACCCATGACCCACCCGATTCCATTCAAAACAAATGAAACCCTAAAAGGTTTCATCATTTCCTTCACCGCCGCACACCCACCCCCTCTCTCTCTCTTCCCTCTCTCTTTCATCATCATCTCATCCCCACCCCGCCGCTCTCTCTCTCCTCTCCCTCCCGCTCCCCCCACGCCATCCCCCCACCTCCTCTTCCTTTGTTCCCCCGCTCCTCTCTCTCTCCCGCTCCTCCTTCTCTCTTTCTTCAACACAAAGCAAAACCCTATAAAGAGGGGCGGATTAAATCGTTTGAAAAAAAAAAAAAATTCCCCGAGAAAATATCTATATTTTTTTTTTGAATCGCAAAAATCCTACAAAAAGGGTTTTTTGAATCAAAAAATCCCCCTAGAAAATAGTAAGTTTGAAAATTTTTTGAATCAAATGAAAATATTCTCAACATTTTTTAACATCTAAATCAAAATCTAAGTCATTTTTTTTTTCGTTTTTGTTGGTATTGCATTGAATCCGAGCAACGCAAACCCGGATTTGATAGTGTTCAAGGGTAGATCGAAGACTCGAGGCCTCACTTCGCTGCACCCGAAGCAGGTGATTCTCTTCTCCCTTTTTATTGTCTTTTTTCATTTTGTTTCAATTTATTTTATTTGTTGTTGTTAGTTTTAGTTATGTGATTTTGTGCACATAGTCTCATCGCGTTTATTAGTTGGTTGGTTTTTTTGATAAATTTATTAGTTTAGTGAAATCTAGTTTGGTTAAATAATTAGTTTGTTCGGTCCTTGTTTAATTAGTTAATTCTTATTTTAACTATTTGCCTTAAATATGCTTTAGTTTGTGTGTTTGTAGCCTTGTTGTTAACTAGGTGTTAATCGATATTAGTGTGTTCATATTTAGTTTAATAGTTTATGCTTTAATTAGTTAGATTAGTTTAGTCATATGACTTGTTTGTAGTATAAGCGTTCATGTGTTAATTAAAATTTACCATGGTAAGTTAGTAGTTGATTATTACGTAGTAAGGTCTAGGTATATTTAGTTAATCATTTATATGTCGTATGTATTTATTTAGCATGTTTTCTACGTATTTGTTAAAATGATTTTGGTATAAGATGGCATTTCATTCCAACTTAGTCCCTTGTTATTAGGTTTATGTGCACTAAATTATTTTAAAATCGAGTTAATCTTGTTTTGCTCTTAATGTGTGTGATCTTGTTTTAGTCAGTATGAATAAAGCCATCCCAATTGAGCATGAGTTTGAATCAATTTTTCCCTCTTTGGTAGAACATAACATGATGAGAAATCGCTTTTGTTTAAGAAAGCTTTGTATTGTCTAAAACCCCCGCTTTGATCGAGATAATCGTTGATCCATTAGTATGATTAAAGGATATTTGTATTCGATATGATTAGGTATATGTCTATAAGCTTTTGTTTATTCTTGAACATCATGTGTTCGCTAATTGATTTAAGAGAGTTTCTTATGGGCTTTGTTTATAAGTTGGCTTCGTATTAGTTAACACCGTTATATGTTCGTGTGTGTGCGATCATGAATTTGTTTAACTCGTTTTGGTTCTTTGTTAATCTTAGATCTAATCTACCTGTGTCAACTTATATGTCCAAACTTCAACCTTATTATGTTCCAAACCGTGTTGGCGATTTGTTTAGTTAAAACATATGTTTCTAGGCCATGTTTAGATTTACTTGTGCTAGTGTATATCCATGATTTGTATACTATTGAATTTGAAGGAATTTTGTAATTATATGAGTTGCTTTTTGCAAGATTATGGTTCAATGTTGTCTTATGCACTAATCTTGTGTATCTCCCTGCATATGTCATGAACATGCTAGTTTGTTTTTATTTCTTACAAGTCACGATTGGATTGTTGTTTAAACTATGCCAATGTATGCTAAAATTCTCTTTGGTTCTACATGACATTCAACCATTTGAATCCCTCTTGGTTTGTTCTACTCTCCTCGAAAGAATTCCTTTGGTCGTATCACCATCTATTGTTTTGCATGTCATATATATTCTAGTCCTTCCTTCTCTTAAATGTGGTTTTTGAATATTTGTTTTATTCGACCTTAAAAAATGCATGAGTCCCTTGACCATATGAAGTGTTGTGAATGTTTAATTGTTAGTTCAACCTATTTTTGTGATTATTTCTCGGAATAAGTATAAAGTTTAAGTGTATGTATTTTTCCATAATATATTCAAAATAGTTGAAAGTTTGATCCCCCTCATTTTTATTCCGAGTCATGTTTAGTTTGTGAAGCTTTTGTGTTTTAAAGTTGAGCTTGATTAATTGCTTAGATGCATTATACATTACGTGATTTTGGTTTATTGCTTTTGCAAAATAGTCAAAGGAGAAAAATCCATGTTTTGATTAAAACCTTAATCTTATTCCTTTCTTAAAGTTAGTTCAATCTTTGCAATCATTTTGGTCTTATCCTCCATTATTTTATTCATCGATTTACAATAGTAGATTATCATTTTTGTTATTGGCTACAGCTATTTTAAAATGTTGATTAATCAACTATTTGAAAGAAGGCATTGTCGATGTTTTAAATTTAGAACAATTAGGATCCATATTTTTGTTTAGCAATTTGTTATTTCTGAAGGAAATTTCTCTAGTTTAAAAATTCGTTTGTTTTAAATCCTATAATGTTGATACTTATTATACCACACTTAAAACACTTTATGATGGGTTATGCAATTCCTCTTTTAAATACTTGGTTTTTAAGTTACCGGATTAAACTCGAGACCATTGCTACAAATTGGTGTTTAACATGACCAAATGCTTCTATTGTTAAGCATAAATTTCTTCTTGATAAACTAGCCCGTTTCAATGTGTATGGTTTGTTTGTTTATGTTCGAGTAATCGCCCGTTTTTTCTCTTTATATAATGGTTGAATTGTGATATATTCAATATATTTCATATACACGATATATACACAATTGTGTGCCATTTCTTTTGAATTTATTTTTATATGTTTAACTTATTCATTGATTAGATACTAATCCGTTTCCTTTCATTTTATGCATGATTATCGCATACGAGTCCGAGCGATTCGTTCTTCCGCATTCGATGTTGGGCTAAAAGCCCAACGAAATCTTCTCGAGTCGAGTTGTGTACCCATAGTATGCAAAAAATGATTCTCCAAAGCCCATAAGGCCTAACGAATTTCAATCCGTTGTATAAAAGTTATATTGGGCCATATACCCAATATATATACGCAATCTACGATCCGTTTTTTAAAATGGGCTTTAGCCCATGTTTAACCTAATTGATTAGATACTAATTCTTTTTAAAATGGGCTAAGCCCATTGAAATTATCCCTTCCTCTATTTAATTCTTTTATGCATTTAATTTGCCTTGTATGACTAACATTTTACTTTGTTCTCATTTTCTTAGCTTAGATAAATTCTAGTGAAATTTAGCGGGTTAGCTTTAGTAAAGGGTAGTTAGTTTAAGAAAGACTAAAATTAATTCCATAAGTTTTACTCTCTTCCTTTCATGTTAAAAATGTCTAATATTTATTTTTAGAATAATTAATTTGCAAAATGGCATGACTTTATATTTTAAGTAAAAGGAATCATATTTTAACCTTACTATCATATACATTTCAAAATGTCACTAACACATAAATATAAACTCAAGCATATTTTAATAATTTTTTAAGTTTTGAGTCAATCACGCATATTTTTAAAGTATAGTTAATAAAAGGATAAACAAAACTCATTAGCTATTTTGATATTTTATTTTACTCCTATTGCAAAATCAATTAATATCTCATCATTTGAGTTGTTTCAAATATTTATTAAAATATCCGCATAAACTCGCATTTTCTTCTACTTATATAAATTATTATATTTTGCAAATCTTATTTTAGCAAATTATTACTTCCTTTGAAGCAATAGCAACATTTATAAGTTTATTTTAAATGGCATTTAAAATTTCCTTTTATGCAAGTTACTATATTTTTACAAGATTATCTTAAATAGCATTTAATTATTTAAAGCTAAGCAACTTTTATAAGTTTTATTTTAAATGGCATTTAAACTCATCTTTTATGCAAATTATTATATTTTCTCTAAATTTTATTTTAAATAACATTCTTATATTTTTCTTAAAAACCTTAGCAATATTTTTAGCCCTTTTTCTTAAAATTTCAAACATCTTATTTTAGCATTAATTAATTAACCTAAGTTTGGCCGGATAACCGTAGTTAACGGATCTAAAGGATGCCTAACCCCTTCCCTTTAGGATAATATAGAACGTTTTTTTCTTCCATTGACACTTGTCATTGGGACCCATGTAGCAACAATATTAATGCGATTCACGCTCTCATAAACGAGTGTGCAACACGCTCGGTGCCAATTTGGACGATGTGTCCAAGTGGTGCGATATAAATCTTCTTGGAGGGTTTAGATAGTACGGTCTCGGTTAAAGTCTAAATGAATTTTACGGACAAATTTGAGGGTCGAAATTAGAAATAGAAATGGAGATGCAGTGAATCTACACTCATATTAAAATCAAATCCAACTTGCCAACTTGAAAAGATTTGCTGTGACTTGTGAGCATAATTTTAAAATGAAAACAAATGCAAGTTGCAACTTGCGTGTTGCCAGATTTAGAGGAAGCAGTAAGTTACCCCTTTACAAGAAACTCTATAAATAGCACTTGTTTTACGCTGCTTGAGAGAGGAGTTCGGAGGAGAAGTAACAATATTTCATAAGAGTCTTTTGCTTCTTTGTTCCATTCTTGAGCTTATAATTCTACAATTTCTTTAATTATTTAGTGTCGGAAATTATTCTAGTTCCTGCTTTTAATTAAATAGCGAAATTATTCTCTTTGAATATTTCTTCTATTTTCTTATTTAATGGACATTGATATTTCCGTTGGTTGTATTAACTCCAATATGGAATAACTTTCTTTTGTATTGGGAAAATGACGGATCTTGATATTTCTATATAATAGAAGATATTATTCCTCAATTTCACATGTTTCAGCGAAAGCTTTCTATTTAGCTTTTATATGCTTTACAATTAGATGTTATTTTATTGTTAACACTTATCTAATTTATATTACCAATTAACTCGTTACTAATTCTGTATCGAGAGAGGCGGAAGAAGTAACATAGTTAATTGTCGTATTGATAGATGCTAACACTTATTTAGTGACATCTATCTCTTTTATGTCGTAATTAATTTTACATTTATTTGTGATCGACGGATAGTGTATTAATTAGTTATAGCAAGTTAGGTAACTGAAAGGGACTTACTATAAAGAGCATTTTTCAGTTCAAGAGTATATTTCTGGTGCTTTAATATTACTATTTTGATAATTAATTTATATAACCAAGAGGAGTGCGATTAATTCTTCAACTTAAGTAATAATATATAAATGTAATCGTGAGAGGCATTTATACATTTCTGAGAAATAGAAATTGAAAATTAAAGAAGTTACTTTATAATAGAAATATCAAGTGAAGTCAGGATCTCAACACCTTTTATTATATTTGTGAAAAACTACAATATATCTTCATTGCTCTATTTGCGTATTTTTAGGTAATTAACTCACAACTCAACTCTTTCTTATTTTCTCAAAATAGTAATTAAAACAAGAAACGTCTGTAGAATAGATAAACCAATCTCTGTGGGTTCGACATCTTTCTATACTATTATTTGACAGAGTACGAGTTAAAATATATATACGCTAGACACCCGTCACTATACAAAATAAATAATTGAAAAACTGATATGAAATAAATTTTATAAAATAACCAACTGTCGTATATGTAACCACTTTAAATTGATCATGCTTCAATGTGGCTTTAACTTTATTAGCCAAAGAAATAGCTTCATTGAAGACTAGGTTACTCTTCGAATTAATTCTCACCCAGATTGGCCATTTATATCAGCAAAGTATTTCCCTTCCCCGAAAACGTGACTGAATAAGAATTCCCGTTTCTCCATTATTTGCAAAATCTGCTCAATAACCTGTCGGATTTCCCATGGTGGTTTCATAGATTTGTTAATCATGTAAACAATTAACAAAGAATCCAATTTCACGCATGCCAGACTTTCAAGTGATGATTATCAATACACCATTTTATTCCCTGTTATGGCCTGGCTTCAGCCAAGTTATTAGTACTGCAGTGACCATAAAAAGAATTGACCCTTTGAATATATATATATATATATAGTATACCCATGTTTTAATTTTGTGATGCTTTTCTCTTAATTCATCTGTTAAATAAAATGAAAAATTATTTATTTGATATATAAAAGTTTCAAATTTTCTTTTAATTTGGTTTTAACGGTTGGCCTTCACCCGTAGTGAACCAATAATGCGCAACCAACATAAAGACTACTAGAAGGGAACGATATCATTCATCACGTGTAAATAAAATGGACGGATACCATAGAATTCTAGCTTGCAAGTGCACTATCTGATAAGCTTCTGCTGCCTCTATAAATTCGACCTTCAATAACAGATTAATAGCAAGCAAAATACACAACAGACTCTCCAACATGAAGAAATCCGTTATTTTCAGCTTCCTCTTGTTTTCAACTACGCTCTCTTTGGTTCCCTTTGTAGCCTTTTCATCAACTTTCACTTCCGAAAATCCCATTATCCTGCCCACTACTACTGCTGACAATTGCCAGCTCCCTGCCTCTACACTTCCTGAAGTGCTGGACATAAACGGCGAACCCCTCCACGTCAGCCAAGAGTACCAGATTCTATCCCTTAACCCGGGAGCTGAGTGCGGGGTCGTAGACTCAGCCAAAATCGGAAACGCCAAATGCCCAAACGCCGTTGTCCTGCAAGGCGGGGACGCTAAACTAGGCCTGCCCGTTAAATTCTTTTTGAGTCATGGTCCGAGGAACCCAAACGATGTTGTGCGTGAAAGAAATCAGATTAATATTATGTTCTCGATTCCAAGCACACCGCACTGTGGTGACAGAACTTTTTGGATGGTTGGTGATCCCGATAAGACTGCAGGGGGGCTTAGGTTCGTGGAAACTAGACGTGTCGTAAAAGCTCCACACGACGATTTCACGATTGAAAAATTAACTAAGAAATCACCGTTTTACAAGATAAGGCATTGTCCTAGCCAATCTATTTGTTCAGATGTGGGCTTGACACACCATGGGGGACGCAGGCGTCTGGCTCTTACTAAACAGCCTTTAATGGTTGTCTTCAAGAGAGTCCAGAAGAGTACAACTAATGGATAATTAATTATGCTTAACCTGGCTTTCGAAATTATGTGAAATTCGATATTTCGCTCTATGTAAATGTAATTCTTATGAAGCATATTATATGAATAAAGAAGCTAGGATCTAAACATATTAATCATCTCTCTCCACATCATTCCCACAGTATATTAAAATATTTTAGTTATGTTTTCGGATAGATTTGCAAGCAAAAAGGAATACATAAGAATACAAGATGCATGCACGCATTTTTTCATAGCCTTTGATTCTAAATAATACTGTAAAATTTATCTAAAATTTGTGTTTGCGTGTATGATTCAACCATTCTGTTTAAGAAAATGCTTGAGGGTAGATTGTTTCATCCATTTACGAGATGCTTAAAAATACGATTAAGAGTTATCAAATGGGCAAGTTGGATTGAATTTGGACGAATTAAAATGTAACCATTAGTTAATAAATGGGTAGACCAAGCTGATAATGATATTAACACGTGGATGTGTTACAGAGCAGAGTACCGAAGAAGTCAAGCTGATTGATCAATGACAAGAAAAGGATATAAAAGGACTTGCCTTTTCCATTTAATCACTTATTTAGGTTGTCACTTTAATTTGAAACCAACTCCTCTCCATTTCATGATGTTTTCATTTTTTCTAGAATGACTAATTTAGATTTTATTTAATGTAAAATATTCTTCATTATGGTTAAGAAAATAGTAACATTTTTATGTATATTAAAAGAGTTTAAGTTTAATGTGTCAGTTTACCAGGCCAACTTTCTTTAATTTCCTTTTCTGTTTGTTGTAAAAAAATAAACCCTCATTTTTCCCTTTTTCCTCTCCTACAAACGCTCCGTCTTCCCTCATCTCTCAAACAACCTAGTATTTATTTTCTCTCTCCTTGGCTTCTTCCACCACAATTGGACTCTACCAATTTATTTACTTATCTTGAATCAAACCCAATTTTCTTTGATAAGTTTTTCTTCTCTGGCTTGTTTCCAGGATTTATTAGTACTTTAATTAATTGTTTTCAAGTGTTCATAGCAAAGGAGAGAAGAAAGGGGTGGTGGGAAGGGAGAGGGAGGAAGAAGACACATAGTGAAAAAAAGGTTCTCATAATTTCCTTCATGTTCTAAGTGACATACTGACAGTGGACAATGAAACGAATTTCATCTCTTTCGGCCTCTTCTTTGTATAAAATCTAATACCAGTGTACACATTATTATTCATATACATGGGAACTTCATGAATTAGGTGTTCATGAAAAAAAAAAATAATTGATGAACTGAAGAGTTTGAGAAATCCAAGGAATAAAAACAGGGAAAGAAAGCACTGCAACTTGCCGGTTTTTGCACTGCCATGGCTCCACACGACGATTTCAAGATTGAAAAATTAACTAAGAAATCACCATTTTACAAGATAAGGCATTGTCCTAGCCAGTCTATTTGCCCAACCTGCCCTTGTTCCGATGTGGGCTTCACATCCCATGAGGGACACAGGCGTCTGGCTCTTACTAAACAGCCTTTAATGGTTGTCTTCAAGAAAGTCCAGAAGAGTACTACTGATGCATAATTAATTATGCTTAACCTGGCTTTCTAAATTTTGTGGATTTCGATATTTCACTCTATGTAATTAGTACTTCTTATGAAGCATATATATGAATAAAGAAGCTAGGTCCTAAATTTATTAATCATCTCTCTCCACATTATTCCCACTGTATATAAAATACTTGAGTCATGTTATCGGAAAGATTTGCAAGCAAAAAGGAATACATAAGAATACAAGATGCATGCACGCATTTTTTCATAGCCTTGACGATAGATTGTTTCATCCATTTACGAGATGCTTAAAAATATGATTAAGGGTTTACTTAGGTTTGGGATGAGCTGGGTTAAGATTGCTACAGTGAGTTATGACCCAATCAACCTAATACTTACTCCCTCCGTCCCAAAAAGATTATCCTCTTTTGAATTAGCACAAAGTTTAAGAAATAAAGGAAGACTTTTGAAATGTATGGTCTAAAACAAGCCTTAGATATTTGTGTGACTGTAAATCATCTCATAAATTTAAATTGTTTCTCAATATAGAAAGGGGACAATCTTTTTGGGACAGACAAAAAAAAAAGGAGGACAATCTTTTTGGGACAGAGGGAGTATTAACTTTCGTATTTAATTTCTTATAATTTGCTTTATTACCAAGCAAAATTAATAAAACCTTTTTCTTTATTATGGCTATATATAACATTTCCAATAAAAAAAATTATTTGTCAAAATTTATGCATGACGGGTTAATCTGGGCTACATATTTAGCTCGAATCAACACAACTTTTTAATCGATTGAATTGAACGGGTTAAAATAGGTTCAGTTAATAAATAAGCAGGTCACTAACTCACTCAAACTCACGTTGGGTGTCCTTCGAAAGGACACCAACTTTGTTTTTGGCCTTGGTAACACAATTTTAACAATTTTATATACCAACAACTCCTCCTTCTCATTGATTATTTGTGGTTGAAAATGTATGTGTAACTCAGACCCCACTAGTGAAATTACACTGGATATGTTATTTTTGTTGGAATTGTATGCATAATGTTCCATTGAACTTATAATATATTTTTGTTATCCCGAATGATCTAGTTTCATTTAGTTGAATTTTCTTTTTTGAAGAACAACATTGCTTTTTGATGTTCGGCCTAAAATACATATATTTATTCATTGGTTGCCTCACATTTTAGTATTTTTTTAATCGTCTTTTGAGTATTAATTATAATAATTTGTGTTTACTATTATATTCTTATTATGTAGGATAAAGCGGTGTGAAAATAAAGAGATTTAGAGTAAAATTGAATAAATAAGAAAGAAAAAGAAAGGAGAAAAAGGGGGGGGGGGGTGGGGGACAAGTGGGAGACATCATAAAGCAATGATTGCTTGGTGGATTAAAGAGTTTCAATGAAACATATACAAAGTGAAACAGCAAAGAGAAAACGTTGCAATTGAAATTATAAGTAAAAGCACGCCTGGCATTAGTACGCGTCGCGGAGGTGACGCGAAGAAAAGTGTTCTCTGAATCTGTTTGGCCTTACGCGGCACACCGGCAACGCCGATGTGATGCGAGCCCGCTATTTTTTTTTTATCCGAGTTAAATTTGGTTTTTAAAAGTCCAGACCTTTGGTACACTATAAATACATATCCTACACGATTTTGAGATAATTTTGGATAATTTGAAACCCTTAGTTCATAATTTTGGATCTAGAGAGAGCGCTTGGAGCCGCCGCAGAGGCCGAAGTTACAGGTTTTTACCTTCTCTTCTCTGTAATGCTTATTTCTATTCGGATGATTTGTTGTTTTTCTTCCATGTCTATATGGAGCTAAACTCTTTAGTTTTAGGGTTTTTGCTCAAACATGAAAGTTGACGTTATGACTATGGCTTATATCTATTGATTTTCCATCTTTGGGTGATTTATTTATTCTTGATTTTAATTGTTTGATTATTTGACGAAATAGTTGAGCACTATATGTGGCGTGTGAATTGAACTAGGGATAGAGAATTTGCATGCGTAATAAGAATAAATAGGGCTTGTTCGATATAATCGTTTCGCTAATGAGGATAGGAATATACCCTTTATCCTTGCTTAGTTGAATACGAAGAAGTAAATGTGTTCTTGTTACCTCTGGCGACCATATGAATATAGGCGCTACAGTAGCATCTACAGGTTTGTAAGCAACTCGGAAGATAATGATAAAGTTTTAATTAACCCGTCAACTATTAACCCATAGGTGGAACGATTTGAAGACTCAACTGGATTATTAGTGGTCATAGCCCTGGACCTATCTCTTCTCTGATAAAAATTCGCTCTTTCTTGGTTTAAGTTCATTACAACAACAACAACAACAACAACAACCCAGTGAAATCCCACATCGTGGATGCAGGGAGGGTAGAGCGGACCTTACTCACCATGGTAGGACGGTACATTTCCGAAAGACCCTCGGCTATAAAAGCATAAAAAGAAGTAAGATAAGGTTAAGAGATTCGAATAGAGATTCAAAGCGATATGGAAGAAATAATGCAAAGCGACAGATAACACGGGATAATCACAACACGAAATAACGGATAATAGCGAGAAATCGGAGCGAGAGAACACGGGATAATCAAAGCATAGGAAATAACGGATAATAACGAAATCGGAGCAAAAAATTATATTGCAATAATGCGACTACTAATAAGAACGGATAACGAGACTATCTACTAGCCTTCTACCTTAATTTGGGTCCTCCAAACCCTCCTATCTAAGGTCGTGTCCTCGGTAAGTTGCGCCATGTCGTGTCTAATTACCTCTCCCCAATACTTCTTCGGCCTACCCCTACCTCGTCTGAAACCATCCATGGCCAACCTCTCACACCTCCGCACTGGGGCATCTGTGTCTCTCCGCACTTGGTTTAAGTTCATTATTTGTTTTATTTTATTTTTAGTAGTTAATAGTTATATCTTGAGATTTTACTTCTTGTGTAAATAATTAGTATCGTTTAATTTAGTAAATAGCTAATCATAAGTCTCTGTGGGTACGATATCTGGACTTAAACACCGCGTATACTTGCATGTGCGTTTGGGAGCAACAAGTTTTTGGCGCCGTTGCCAGGGACTTAGAAATTAACTGTTTATCTAGATTAGACTTTTCTTTTTGTCTATTCAAGTTTTTATTTATTTTATTTTTCTTTTTAATTTAATATTTTGGTTATCTTTCTTGACATGACATCTTGGAATAAAATTGGTCGAGTATTGGTTGTTCCTATTTTGGTGATTCTTGTCTGATTTATGGAGAACCCCACCTATGGAAACACTATCATAATATTTTTGGGAATGGGTTGTCTGCACCTGCCCAATCCTTTGATTGAAATGTTTGTAGTATATGTAGTGGTCAAGGTGGCCATTGGAATGGTTGTCGTAACTCTTATTCCCCATTCCTGAGCCCCTATTATGATTCTATTGTTGTTTGTGATGTTAACAAGAGTAATGAAGTGGAGGATGCGAAAAGTCTTGCTCAGGTTAGAGATATGATGAAACAAATGGTGGAGCATAACACATTGATAAGAGAGCAAAACGCAGAACTAGGGAAGGCCATAGAGAGAATTCGTGCCAAACTCACAGAGATGCAGGCCTAGTCTGAAATTTGTAATGATCTGCAAGTTACAAGTTTAGCCAATACCCAAGGCGAACCTCAAACGGAAGAAGAGAGCGAGTTCCTGCAAGGAGGTAGCTTTGCAGAAGCAAAGATAGTGAGCCAATCTTGGCTAACAGAACAAGCTCAACAAATGAAATTTCATGGGTTTCTCCGTGATGGTCTTACGGACATGGCGATACAACTGATCGAAGGCAGGATTGAACTAACACAAGAGATAGACCAATTTGGCTCACATAT
Source organism: Lycium ferocissimum (assembly GCF_029784015.1). NCBI lineage: Eukaryota > Viridiplantae > Streptophyta > Magnoliopsida > Solanales > Solanaceae > Lycium > Lycium ferocissimum. The sequence goes on along the minus strand of NC_081352.1, from coordinate 38,742,867 downwards.
CCATGACCTGCAGGTTCAATTAAATAAAAAGGTTGAGGCGTCTGATGCCCAACTACCAGTTGTCCTGAATGGTAGTCTGGATTTGGAGCAGAAAGAGGAATTCCAGCCATTGGACCAGAATATTGTTGATGATGCCGAGGTTGAGGAGATGTACATTAGTGAGGATGTAAAAAATAATGCAGTTTTGGAGGACGTGTTGGTCCTCATTCTAGACATTTTTCTGCATTGTGTTTGGTTGGCGACATGGAAATCAAGCCTTCCACGCCGACAAAGAAGTTTATAGATGAGGAACAAGAGCCTTACATCCTGAAATTTGCCACACCAAAAAGATAAAATGACATTCCTCACTTAAGGGCCAAGAAGTGCAAAATGCGACACCTATTTTTTGGTTTCTTTATTTTTACACCACCGCCCTAGAAGTGTGATAGAAAATTTGATGAAAAATTAGGAGTGAAATTCATAAGTTCGAGGTGGAGGAAAAAGTTAGTTCACGTCGTGTCGCGACGTTAACTAAGGCGCTTATTGGGAGGTAACCCAATGTGTAATAGTTTTAGATTTTTATTTTTATAGTGTCACGTTTTCTTTTGTTTTTGTTTTGCAGATTAGGGGAAGTCTGTACCCGAAGTTGAAAGCTAAGGAATATGTTTGGGCTTAAGTGTGAGGTCGTCCCAACCCTTAATGTTGAGGATTATGCTGCTAGCTAGGCCCTAGAGGGTCTCAGGGAGTATTTCTCACCCTTGTTTTATTTTTTCTCTACTATACATGCATCGAGGACAATGCATATTTTAAGTGTGGGGTGGGTACTTTGAATTTTTGATGTCAAGGATGATTATGCCATAGGATTTTTTTGCCATAGGATTTTTTTCTTTCTTAGCCTTATATATTTATAAATAAATAAATAAATAAAATACAAAACCAAGAAAAATTCAAAAAGATTTTGTTTTTCTTTTATAGTTTTTTTTTCTCATTAGTGGCATAGATCCTCCACCCCTTGGGTATTCTTATAGCCTCAGTTCTTTCTCCAGGGGGGCCTTTGAACCGGGTAATTTTTAAATTTTTAGGATTAATTTTTTTTAAGAGTAGTAAATGAGAGAGAAGAAAGACCTGTTGACTTGTTTGATACTAGCATATTTAGGCCTGAGCTTGAGTAATACATTCCTATGAGTGCTTGAGTAATGAAATAGATAGCAGATTTTCTGACACCCAGCTCATGGTTGTGACTCTGTATATAGCTTTTTATAATTTTGTAGTTCGTCATGATCCTATCTATCCTAGAGTATAATTGATCCATCTTGATTGAGACTCGTGCCATTTGTGGTGAGAATTTATTGCATATATTCCATGTTTTGTATCTTAGTCTAGAACTTGCCCTGCATGTTATCGAAACGAAATAGAAAGTGTTGCTCTATTTAGAAGATGATGATAGGCTCTCTTTGATATGTCTTGTGAATTTTTAGCCTTTCAGAAATTGTACCACTAGTTAGCCCTTTGAGCCTGTAGCCTTTCATTTGTTAGCCGTATTTTTGCCTTGATCCTTTTGTTTGAATCCCTAGTTTTTGTACCCTGCTTCCTTAAGTACTGTAGCTTAGATTGTGATATAAGTGATGAATTTAAAGAAAGGGATGGTCAAGTGAAAAATGGTGACTAATGATAGCTGCAAAGTGATGAAAAGACCCTTTTAGAAAGAATGAAAAAAAAAAAAAAAAGGAAAAATGAAATTGCTTGAAAAAAAAAAAATTGAATCGTTCTTGATATGATGAGAATTACTAGTGAAATAATTGATGAAGAGAGGGCTGAAAAATAAAGTGAAAAGATGAAAATAATGGGTGACGAAGCCTAAAAGTGCAAGTGCTTAGGGAAGTGTAAGTCACTATTATATAGTTCTCCTACCCGTCCCCTAGGCAACATTACAACCCGTTAAAGTCCTTTTTGATTCTACTCGAGCACACTTAATTAGTGGAGATGTATATAATGGGCAAGCCTATGGTTCTTTGTGCATACATGTGAATTTCTCTGTGACTGCGAGAGTTGTGCTTTGATACAAAGTCTGTAATTTATATTTGATTCTTTTATTTGAGTGTATGGACTATTTCTTCTTGTGAGGGCACTTGTTTCATGATAGATAGGTGATGTTATTAGATTTCTTTGATAGAGTAGGTGAACGAGCTTAAATTTGATTAGTTAGAGTCCATCTTTGAGGTTAGGAAGTTAGAAGTTTGTTGTTCAGTTGTGAGACTTGTATATCTTGCACGATGATCAAGAAGTATATATTTGATTGTTTGAGTTGCTATAGGGCCTAATTGTTGGCATCAACCAAAGTGATGGTATTCCTAGGCTTGAGCTATTAAGAGTGGTTTTCATGCTTACTCGAAGACGAGTAAGAATTTAAGTGTGGGGTGTTGATGTTCAGCCTAAAATACATATATGTATTCATTTGTTGCCTCACATTTTAATATTTTTAATCGTCTTTTGAGTATTAATTATAATGATTTTTGCTTACTATTATATTCTTACTATGTAGGAATAAAGCGATGTGAAAATGAAGAGATTTAGAGTAAAATTGAATAAATAAGGAAGAAAAAGAAAGGAGAAAAAGGCGGGGGGGGGGGGGGGGTGGACAAGTGGGAGACATCATAAAGCAATGATTGCTTGGTGTATTAAAGAGTTTCAATGAAACATATACAAAGTGAAACAGCAAAGAGAAAACGTTGCAATTGAAATTATAAGTACAAGCAAGCTTGGCATCAGTACGCGTCGCGGAGGTGACGCGAAGAAAAGTGTTCTCTGAATCTGTTTGGCCTTACGCGGCACACAGGCGACGCGGGTGTGATCCGAGTTGGATTTAGTTTTTAAAAGTCCAGGCCTTTTGATACCCTATAAATACATATCCTATACGGTTTTGAGATAACAACTTTGGATAACTTGAAACCCTTAGTTCATAACTTTGGACCTAAAGAGAGCGCTTGGAGCCGCCGTGGAGGCCAGAGTTACAGAGTTTTACTTTCTCTTCTATGTAATAATGCTTATTTCTATTCGGATGATTTGTTGTTTTTCCTCCATGTCTATGTGGAGCTAAACTCTTTAATTTTAGGATTTTTTCTCAAACATGAAAGTTGACGTTTGATTATAGTTTATATCTATTGATTTTCCATCTTTGGGTTATTTATTTATTCTTGATTTTAATTATTTGATTATTTTTTTTAGCATTATCCGTGGCGTGTGAATTGAACTAGGGATAGGGAATTTGCATGCGTAATAAGAATAAATAGGGCCTGTTCGATATAATCGTTTCGCTAATGAGGATAGGAACATACCCTTTAGCCTTGCTTAGTTGAATACGGAGAAGTAAATGCGTTCTTGTTACCTCTAGCGACCATAGGAATATAGGCGTTACAGTAGTATCTACAGGCTTGTGAGTAACTCTGAAGATACTCATAAAGTTATAATTGACCCGTCAGCTAATAACCCATAAGTAGAACGATTTGAAGTCTCAACTGAATTGTTAGTGGTCATACCCCCAGATCTATCTCTTCTTCGATAAAAATCCGCTCTTTCTGGTTGAAGTTCATTATTTGTTTTATTTTATATTTAGTAGTTAATAGTTATATCTTGAGATTTTACTTCTTGTGTAACTAATTAGTATCATTTAATTTAGTAAATGGTTCATCATAAGTCTCTGTGGATACAATATCTGGACTTCAACATCCTATATTACTTGTAGGACCGTGTATACTTGCGTGCGTGTTTGGGAGCAACACTTTTTAAGCTAATTGAATTTTCTTTAATTGGAGATGACAAAGTGGATTTATTTATTTTTGAATTAGGTTGAATCAAAAAATTGAAAATTGTTAGGTTTATATTAGATGGTTGTATATCAATTCTGGAGTTATTTGGATCAATTTGAAGCAAAAATGTGTTGGTAAAATTTTTACACAACAAATTATGGTGATTCTTCAAGATTTGGTGGCAAATTCTGATGATTTGGTAGCCTGCATATGAGGAGGCTTGATTCAGAGATTTCTGGAAGGAAAAAAAAAATGAACGAGCATTAATATAGAGAACACCTCTCAGTTATCATCTCAACCAAATTGATGATTTCAAATACGTAACTATTATAATTACGTTAACTTACTGACCTAAAATATTAGGTGACTATAACCTTGTACTAGTTTTATTGTCCTGATTGTGTAAAAATTAATTTGTATTGACAATTACTAGTTAAAAAGGAATTAAATTGAGTATGAAAATATTTAGAGATATCATACGCGCTTTAAAGACCATGAAGTAGTACTTTTGCAAACGTGTGCAAATATAATGAAACCTATACACGTACATGATGGTGCATGCATTTTTTAAGGTAGGGAAAGGACCAATTTATAGAATTTAATTTTTTTTTATCCAGTACGTCTATCTAATAACTGAATGAACGAATGAGATTCGTCTGCTATTAAAGTAGTAGTATAAATTATGGATTTGGCATAATGATATTCAGACATAATAAAAAAAATCTATGATTTTCTTCTTCGAATTTGAAATTTAATTTGGTGTTATTTTTGAACGAATATTGTTGGGATTGTTAACAATCACTTAAAGAAAATTGTGTTTTAGATCTGGGATCAGTTGAAGGTGATTTGGATTATTTTTAGATCAAAATTTAAATTTCATTATCATTAGACCAACTTTAGAATAAAACAAAAAATATAGTATTCCCTCGATCCCAATTTAAGTGTCTTATTTTTTTATATGTTCTAAAAATAATGTCTCTTTCTAATTTATGAGTTTGACAATCCAAACATTTTACATGATAAGTTTAAAATCACAAGATTCAAATAACATTTTAGTATATTAAACACATCTTTAATTTAGGATCCTAAGAATCAAAAATCTATTTTTATTTTTATTATTTAAACTTCGTGTAAAATTAAATTAAGACACTTAAATTAGGACGGAGAGATTTCCATGTATACACCTGTCGACCTGCAATGATATTGCCACGTGAATTTGTAACAAAGCAGAGTACCGAAGAAGACAAGCTGATTGATCAAATGACAAGAAAAGGAAATAAAAGGACTTGCCTTTTCTATTTAATCACACATTTAGGTTATCCCTTTAAATTTGATTTGAACCCAACTCCTCTCCGTTTCATGATGTTTTCATTTTTTGTAGAATGAGTAATTTAGATTTAATTTAAATTAAAATATTCTTAATTATGGTCAAGTAAATAGTAACATTTTTATGTATTATAAAAATTTTGTATTCAATCAAATTAAATTTGGTTATATGAAACGGAAAAGGGCCAAATATAACCCTGTACTATGAGAAAACGTTTAAATATACCTCTCATTATACTTTGAGTTTAAGTATATCTCTATCTTTATACTTTTGGTTCAAATATACCCTTCCTTGGTTATATTTGTTCAAGGTGGACATCCAATCCTACGTGACATTGACATTTGATGATGTGCATGCCACGTGGCATGCCACCTCAGCGCCCCTAACTCATTTTACCCCGCCTCTCTATTTGTTCTTTCACCACTAAAATTTCCTTCTCCTCCACCACCATTACCGCCAATATGGCCATTCTCACTGTAACATAAATGTCGTTTCCTCCATTTTTGCTCACTGTTCCGCACTCTTTAGAACCCTAAAAGCAAAGGTGAAGTCCCATTTTATCTTTCTTCACCATTTTAAAATTGTTACATAAACCCTTAAACCCTGCATATTTTACCCGCGTCATTGAAACTTATCCTAGTACCAGGTAAATATGGGGCCAAAATTTTATCCTTTCCTCGTATTGTTCTTGGGGTATTCGGTGTTTCCTTTTTCTGATCTAAATTTTCTCTTATGTTACTGTAATAGCCTCCCGGAAATGCCTATGCTTTTTGCATTTCGTCTTTCATTGACCTCGGAAAATACTTGTAAGGGAAGCTGATTGAAATATGGGGCATTTTGTATATTCAAAGTTGGGTTGATTATGAATGGTCATGATGGCGGAGTAGAAAGAAATTTTAGTGTTGGAAGAACAAATACAGGGGAAGGGTAAAAGGGGTTAGGGGCTGAAGTAGCATGCCACATGGCATCCATCTCATCAAATATAAATGTCACGTAGAATTGAATGTCCACCTTGAACAAACTTAACGAAGGGGGATATATTTGAACTAATAATATAATGGTATGAATAACTTTGAACCCAACGTATAACGAGAGGTATATTTAAACCTTTTCTCATAGTATATGGGTATATTTGGCCCTTTTCCGTATATAAAATGATATTGTATTGATTTTCATGTCCTGTTGTACTCTTTAATCACTGTAAACAAATAATGTGCAACACTTATAGATAAGGGTGGGCATACCATGGTAGATAATGATTATCATATTGAAATTGAAATTTTTTTGCGATTTTGGTATTATGATATTTGGTACAGTATTTGGTATGTATTTTTAAAAAGTTTGATATTCGGTATTCATAAAGAAAATACTGAAATACCGAATACCATACCGAAATATATAATTACATATACAATTCATATATCTTAGTATTATAATACTAACAAATATATAAACTAGTATTATTTGAAAACTAATTGTTTACACGTTGAAACTTTGACTACTCTATCTTGATTTAAATGTCTTTTTTATGTAATTTATTTACGAAGGGAATTCTTGTACTTTCTTTTGAATATTTTTACATGTGTAAGGTGTTTAATACATAACAATTGAGACGTTTCTTAAATAGCGAAAGTCATAATTCTTCACGATATGAATATATATAAGTGGAAGTCGGATAAACTATGATACCGATTTACCATACCGTATAATATCAAAACCGAATTTTAAAATATCGAATTATACCGAATTAATTTAATATGATAATGATATAGTATTTTTAGAAACTGAAACCAAAATTACCGTATCATATCGTACTATACCGTACCATGCCCACCCCTGCTTGTAGAGATGGATATTGACTACCACTAGGGAACAATACTCATGATTACAACATGCCACTAAATTACAGCACTTTGAAAGTGAGCTGATGCACCCCTTTGAATCCCTCCGTAACTTGTGTACAAAATTTTTTACACCATCAAATAATTTCAAAGGGAATTAATCACCAGTAACATTCTTATGTAATATTACCTCTTTTTATATAATAATTCACCAAAAAGGGTATTAAAGGCAAGTAATTGAATCCTCTTACTCTAACTAACTTATTTATTAGTTATACTACTGAATTATTTCCTTTTCCAAATTTGTTTACTATTTCTGGCGTTTTTCATGCTTTGACATCATTGTCAAAATCATCTGATGCGGAGGTTTTGGCTCTTTAGCTCATGAAAAACATAATGAGGTTCCATTAACCTTTTAATTAACTTAATTTATCTAATTCAGAACGCTTACTGATACAAATATTTATATAGTGAATATGTTAGAGACACTATAAAAAAAAGGTAATTTGCGAAAGTTGAAAGTTGCAATTCGCGGGGTTTTAGCCTCCTCAAGCAATTAGCAGAGGCTAAAACCCCCACGAATTGCAACTTTTAACCTCCGTAAATTACTTTTTTTTTTGTAGTGAGAACTTGGAGAATAAAGACCAACTTAATCACATTGTTAAGCCTAGTGATTCGTTTGCATCTTTGCTGGATTAATAAAGACGTTCTATAAAATGGGTGGGTGATTAAATCATCATGATTTGTGGACGAGAAAAATTAATGACTTTTTTTTGAAGGGGTGATAGACAAAATAAAAAAGAAAATTACGTTTACGTTTGGGAGACGGAAAAACAATTTTTGAAAAATTGGTCCAAAATTGACAACCTGCTACAGCAGGTTAATTAATAGTATTACTTGATAGTGTAAAAAAATTATGCACTATCTGATAGTGTAAAAATATTATACTATATAGTAGTAATTCTCAATGTTAGCCTCTCTAACCAGGGTTAAAACACTTGTATCCATCGTTGGACTAAGTTGACAGGTGTAGTGAAATTAGACGTATGTAGTAATATGGTATCTCTGTAGTAATATGGTATCTCAGACACTTGCTCCCTTGTACTTGTATATTTTGCAATAAATAATATAATCTTCCTTTAACAAAAAAAAAAAAAAAAAAAAAGATTTGTACTGAACAAATTGGATCAAGGCGTGATTTTAAATGTCTATTAGATAGTTAAGTTAATCATATAAATATGTCATCCTCTTTCATTATGCACATTAGTCTCAAATGGAATAGACCTGAGGTTTTACGGCTTATTGAGGCTCATGCGTATAATTAAAGAATGTGACACCCGCATCACTCACATGGTAAATGGGTCTATGATATGTTCCCTCGAACAAAAAAAAGGGTATGTCGATTCTTATATGAAACTAGTTATGTGAGGCCGTCTGCGTGTAGATATTTTAACTAAAGAAATATAATTTGTGTTAGTACAAGTGTACAACAACAACAACAACCATATCACCCATTGTAGTCCCCAAATGGGTAGTTATATAAAGCAAAATTTTCATTCCACTTTTAATATTTTAACTTCCATTTTGATGAAATTATTTAATTCAAATCAAATTCGGAACTAGAATTTGACATTATAACTTATGTATCCTAATTTTACGAAGTTATTTAGTTCTAAATAAATAATCTATACATAGTTAATGAACTTTTAAGATAAATACATAATTTAACTCAAGATGGGGCATTATGAAAGCAAAGTTTTCATTCCACTCCTTTAATATTTTAACTTCCATTTTGATGAAATTATTTAATTCAAATCAAATTCGGAACCAGAATTTGACATTATAACTTATGTATCCTAATTTTAAAGTTATTTAGTTCTAAATAAATAATCTATACATAGTTAATGAACTTTTAAGACAAATACATAATTTAACTTGTGCGTTAGATGGGTGGGGATTAGGGGTTCGAACATGGATATGGAAAAAAAATCTTTGGAGGAAGCGCTCCCCTCGAATAGGCGCGATGCGGTCGAATTATCTGGATTAATTGGGGCTCAAATGCGGATATCGAGCACCAATCAGAAAATCAAAGAACATGAAAAATGAGGTAGGAGGTTCGATAGCTTTTGAAAAGTAGACTTCAAAAACAAAAACAAAAAAATTGACTTAAATAAATAAGATTAGGACCTAAAAGTAATTAATTAAAAAGTTTTAAAAAAATTTGAAAATTATTGTGAGGACTACAAAAGTCCCCAGGTTCGATAGCTTTTGAAAAGTAGACTTTAAAAACAAAAAAACAAAAAAATTGACTTAAATAAATAAGATTAGGACATAAAAGTAATTAATTAAAAATTTTTTAAAAAATTAGAAAATTATTGTGAGGACTACAAAAGTTCTCACATTTGCTCTTATATTAAATAAGATTAGGACCTAAAAATAATTAATTAAAAAGTTTTAAAAAAATTTGAAAATTATTGTGAGGACTACAAAAGTCCCCAGGTTCGATAGCTTTTGAAAAGTAGACTTTAAAAATAAAAAATAAAAAAATTGACTTAAATAAATAAGATTAAGACATAAAAGTAATTAATTAAAAAGTTTTTAAAAAATTGGGAAATTATTGTGAGGACTACAAAAGTCCTCACATTTGCTCTTATATAATATAGTAATATATTAAGCTTGTGTTTAATGCGAAGGAAATATTTAATTTATCAGAAAAAAATAATGTATTACCCTTTTTTCTTTTTTTATGTTTTGGTAAGAATAAACAAATATTGTTCCAAGATTATTTATATGTTATCTAAAGAAAATATATTATGGAATGACATGGTGTGGAGAGTTGGCGATTTGGGGGTGGGGATAGGGCGGTCAAGAGGTGGGGATTTTAGGAGTTGAGGGCCGGAGAGAACACAATGAGCTTGAAATATCACTTATGAAATTTGTTTTCGTTATTCTCATTATAAAAGTCATTTTTCAAATTTAAAAAAATTATTTTTCTAAAATAAATATTTTTTTAAATATTTTGACCAATAAATATGAATAATATTTAAGAATATTATCCTCCCTACCTAAAATATCCGATATCTTATTATTATCATTCTACAAGTGTCATGTTGAAGTTCAAGATAACCCCTTTATTCTCTCCCTTCTCTATAGATTTCTTTCTCTCTCTATAATCTATGATTTCTATTGACTTGTTTGGGCAGCTTTTTTAGTGTTTTGTCATGACTTTATTTTGCAATGTTTGTTTTTGTGCCGAAGATTTATGGGAAATTAAACAACTTTTCTAAAATAAAAGTAACGTCTGCGCACATTAATTAAACTCAACTCTTTGGGTGAGATTTCGTCGGGCACCTGCCCGAAGAACCTCCAACAAAGCCCCACCTGACTGAGCCAATCAACAATCAACATCAAAAACCTCCTCCAATGCATGCAATCCAACACACCTATGCAGAACAATTAGAACAGTTGGACATCATCAGATTATTTCTCCACAAACATAAATTGTGAACTTTTCTTAAGATTGTTGTAATTTATTTTCGTTAAGATTTACAAAATCTTAACTATCCTTAAGATTGTTGAAAAATAGTTGTACAATCACGAAAATACTAGGAAATTTTTTTTTAGCTTGAGACTGTCGAAGACACTATCTTTTTTTGGGGGGTTAAAACTGTTGATGGAAAACTTATTTCAGATCATCACAGTTCCGGTGAGCATTTGGACAAGACAAAAGTTCAAGTGTTGGATAAAGAAGATTTGACGGATGTTACAAAGAAGCAAAGTCAACAAAGCAAATAAGTGAAATAATTGGGCTTCTTTCTTTTCTGAATACACGTGTTCGGGCCATATGAAAACATGTGGAATGGCCCATGTGACAGAAAACAATTCCATCCAAGATATACTACATCAGCATCCTACATCAGCAATACGTGTATACTCTATTTCTTGTACAGCTATTAAGTTGGTTAGAAGGTAGACAAAACAGGTAAATATTCCTTTCCTTTCTATATATAGGAATACTGTACAGCATTGAATATATTCAGTGAAAATACAAGAAATTATTTCATCATCTTCTTCCTTTAATTCCTACAAAAACCAAGATGAGATCCTGAGGTGTTGTATATATCAATTGATGCACAAAACAGAGGAGAGTATATCCTAGCCTCTGGAATACAACACTGTTTGAACAATCTATACCAAAATGGAGACAGAGCCTATACAAGAGAGAGAGAGAGTTCCTAAACTAGAAGCAACTTATTAACTTTAGTCTTTAGGATAAACAAACTCTTCCAATGGAGTATAAGCTAAGAGCAGAAACAACAAAGTATAATTCAATAAGTAAACCCAGCAAAGGTTAGAAAATGATATGTCTTTTATAGGTGAGGAAAATCAGCATTGTTATAATGAATGAGTAATTGGCATACCTCTAATAACGGCTAGATATGAAGCTTTATTTCTTGCAAAAACCTTGCAAAGAGTTGAATCTGAACAACTCTCACTCTTATTTTGAGGAGGTTTGATTTTATGTCCCCTTCCTTCAAGTGCTTAATTTTTGCTTGATAATTTTTTTAAAAAGGGCAAGAAAAATAAGACTCAGCAGATGATAGTATGACACATTAACTTTGTGGTGGATGAATATGGACATTTCTTCATACTAATATTTTAGGGATGAATCTGGGATATATTCTTGATCAATGAAGACTCTTCCCTTTTGAGACACCATTCTCATTATTTTTATAACAACATATATATTCCATCAATTAAACAATGGAATAAAAGAAAGTTATAATATTAAAAAAAAAAAAAAAAAATAGAAGGTAAGAGAGCTTTTTACATGAAAGTTAAAGGTTCACTGTCTGCGAAAAAGTATTCAGAAGAGTTCTGTTTTTCCTCTTTCTTTTGTTTGTTTGAAATGCATAATAAAATAAATTTAACATGCTAAAAGCAGAGAGGAAAGTGTCAATTGGTCTTTGCTGGATATGCTCTGTTATAACAATGATGGAGCTTATTTGTGTGGTTTACCAATTCCAAGCACTTATATTTTGCATATGAAGCTAAAATATGAGCAAGAAAAGACAAGTTTACTAATTTCAAATCCTGATTTGATTGGCAATAGTGTGACAAAATTAGCTAATAAAAATATGATCCACCCAAGTTCATTGATCCGCTCATTTTTTCATTTCTAGTTTTCATGTGGGACTTTATTTATCCACAGCGAAATATTTATCTGATTCTATTCCGTTATTAATTAGTTCGTCACAATAGGAATGAACATTCCTAGGTTTGAAAACGCTTAAAGACAAAAACTCCAGACAACATTTATTAAAGCCATGCTAAAATATACATGCTTAGTAGCAGAGGTTTATTTAGAAAGCTAATTAAGATGCTAGAGCATAGTAGCTGCAGGTTTGTTTATCAGCTCCTCAAGTACACACGAAGACGGAAATGGAGGTCTTGAGAAGGCGTACTGGGGTCGTCCTCGAGACCTAAATGCCTCGTTCCATTTTGGATGACCACCCAAACTGCTCCACAGAGATCAAGAGAGCAGGATGGACAAACAAACGGATAAGGATGATATGAGTGTGTTGTTGTTGTTCTAATAACTAGTGGATGGTCAATTACATGAGATAAATTTATTGTAGTCACTCATGAAAAGTAAAATCTGTAACCTGAATGCTCTTGGACGGATTTTCTCGGCAAAAGTAAAGTAAGAAGAAAAGGAAGTAGAGCAAAAATTATCTTCTCTGCGAGATTTTATGTTTTTTGGGCTGATTAATGTTTGGGTTGGGCAAGTAGGAAAACGGGGATATTTTCAGTAAAATAGGTGGATGAAGAGTATATTTAAACCTTTATAGATAGTCCAGGAGCATTTTTGGCTCTTTTCCGATAAAAAAATAATAATAAGACCACACTATCAGCGATAGCTTAAATTGCTTCATGATTTGTCCTTAATCACTCCTCCTGAACCAATTATACGCATGATATGAATGTGCAGATGGAATTAATCATCTACCGGCTTCTACAAATTCCAGCTTCAATGAACGAGTAGTAATACACAGAACGCCACATAGTAAACATTTCAACCAAATTGGTGATTTAAGATAACTATCTTAATTACATAAATTAGCAACCTAAGAAATTAGACACCTAACTTTTGCAAGTTTTATTGTCCTTATTGTGGAAAATTAATTTGTAGGAATAATGATTAATTAACAATAAATCTTCTCGTAACTAGTGTCTAAATTGGGTACGAAATACTTTAAGATGCCATACACGTTTTAATCGTCTCTCCACATGGCCTCTAGCTACAATATTTAAATGAGATAAACACGTATAAGGCCAATCAGGTGTTAATTAATAGTCGTTTAACCCATTTCTTTATTTTTTACCCTGTATAACCCACTTTTTATACCACTTGTGTAAATCAAATTGCCTCCATTGTTCTCAACTGTTGTAAATAAGCTAGACGGGCAGATCAAGTTGAAGTAGTTGGGCGTGGAAAGTAGGGTTGCATATCGGGTGGTTCGGTTCGGGTTTGAAAGTTATCAGTTAAACTTATCGATTATCGGTTTGTAGACATGTTAAACAGTTAAAGAACCGTTAAGGTATCGGTTACTGAGTTATTGGTTAATCGATTGTTGATCGTTATCGGTTTTACCGTTAAGATTTCACACGAAATTTTTCCAAGAACAAAGAACTCATCTTCAAAACTGAAAGTAGCTTCGAACAAACTTATCCTATTGGAATAGGAAGGACGTAAGTAAACTTGGACCAAAATTATCATAACGTGTCACTGCAAGAAAATAAGAAACATTCTCTAGGCATTTATTGTTCCAAAATGAACTTTCACGTAGTCAGAAGGAAATCATGTATAGTGCATGCGGAAATCGTCGCTAAGGGTTTGCTGAGAGACAAAGTTTCTAAAGTGAGCCCTAAGTGTAGTCAAGTGATTTTATATATGAAAGGGTATAATTATAATTAAATAAATGGTTATCGGTGTTATCGGTTCACCCGTTAATAAAAGTGGTCAAATCGAGACCCAAACCGACACCCCAATAATCATAGAACACCACCCGATACCCGAACCAATAACCCATTAATCCGAACTATTAACCCAAAACCCAATAATTGGTTCGGTTTATTGATTTAACCGTTAATTTGCACAACCCTACTGGAAAGGACTTTGGGAAAGATAGACAAACTTCCCCACAAAAGCAAAGTATTTACCAAAGTTTTCCCCCATATAAATTATTACCCGAAATGCCCATTAAGCCAAGCAATTTACCCGAGTTACCTAACATTTCTATTGTGTGTACGGGACCTTTGCTTAGGTAAGTATTCTTTTTTTATGGTAATGAAATATCTGCTCCTTTATTGCTTTTGTCCTTTTGTGCTTTTTTTTTTTTTCTTTATCTATCCTTTCTCATTTATATATATACTAGACGGCGTATTATAGTGTATCTATATGTAGTTGTGTTTGGGTAGTGATAATATATATATTTTATATTGCTAATAAACATACATAAATTTGTCTATATATATATATATATATATATATATATATATATATATAGAGAGAGAGAGAGAGAGTATGTTCAAAACACGATTAATATAACATTATAGTTTGTGCTCCGTATCCAAAACTTTATTATATTAGTGTTTGCTACGAATACAAAGTTGGCAAAAATTTATTAATACTTTTTAAAAGAGAAGACTTTTTAAAAGGAAACTATTTTCCTCTCTTTGAGATAAAATAATAGATATTTAAGCATCAGTTGATACTTTGAATTTTAATTCGATTAATTTAAAGGTATAAAATGTTCTATTGTTAATGTATGTAGATTGGACCTAAACAATACTTATTATTTTTTTATCAAATTTTGATTTGGATAATTCTAATTCAAATTATTAAATTAATTTTACATGTTTAAAGCGAAACAAAATAGAAATTTGATTTTCCATTTAAACGAAGAACTACTATTTTTTAATTTTTTGTAAATATTCTTGGTTTAGCTCATTTTACTTGTCATGTTGTCTTTTGCACGATTTTTTAAGGAAACGTCAATTAGAATTAGAATTTGACTAATTTACCTTATTAATTATTTGATCTCCATTTAATATTATTTTTTCTTTTACGACATTAATCTCTTTTCACATTTATTAGAGTAAGAAAAAAATGAAAAAGTAATTAAATTCTATCTTATTTTAAAATATAAATATTTTAAGTATATTTATTTTAGTAAAAATAACAAATAAATGACATGGCGGAATAGCAAATACAACGATTAAATATCTAGATTAGATCTCAAGCTAATATAAAAAAAAAAAAATTGTATGATTTGGCTACTTAACCTTTTGAAGAAAAGCGATAATATGGGGTCCATGTTTTTTTCTTTGCAATAATTTCATTTACTCCCACTAATGGGTTAATACGCATGTGGCAATGAATCCACCATTATTGACTTAATGGGAATACTTTGGGAATTACATGAATATTGTTTATTTTTTAATATGGGGTGCACGTTTTTTTTTTTTTTGACATTGCTTGTTTTTTTTTTAATATGGGATCCACGTTTTTTTTTAATATTTCTTGATTTTTTTAATATGGGGTCCGCTTTTTTTTTTTTTTACATGAGTTTGGAGATGGGGGGGGTCCACTTTTTTTTTCCTTTTTTTTTTTTTAATATTCTTGGTGTTTTTAGTATGGAGCCCACCTAATTTTTTTATTATTTTTAAATGATGACTGACGACAAAGCATGGGTTTAACCCATGCTTTCATATAGTAGTAACTAGTTTAGTGAGGCCCGTGCCAAATTCATGATACAAAGTAGTAAACTTAATTAAAAAAATATAACTTATGAACATTTTTCTATTGTATAATTTATTTAATCTAGTGACACGTTATTTGTTAGTAAGTTTTTATAACTATTAAAGTTTCTTAGTCACATAATTGAATAATTCTTAAAGAACAAATTATTTATCATGAAGGAAGTTTGGAAGGAGAATTAGCAAATATAAATGGATACAATATTCGACATTTACTAAAGAAGAAAAACTTTGGAGGTTTACATTTTCAGAAAATGTTTTTCAACAAAAAATTTAGAAAATTATTTTTTGTAGGAAAATGACTTCTTTAAAGGAAGTAAGAAAATCAGCAAGCTAGCGTCAAACAGGGTGCATTGTAATTGATGAGCACATATGGTAAGAATTCCATAAAAAACAATAAGTAACCAAATGGAGTAAGCAAGCAAAAAACTTCATATGCTTGGGAAGTTAAACCCAAGTTAAACATTTGAAGGCTTATTCAGTTTTGAGGTTGCTTTCAGCCTATCCAATATGTTCTAGCAAATGTGCTAGAAGGATTTAGGAGTTCGCCCAAAAAATAGTATCTTTAAAATTGATTATCAACCTTTGCTGCAGACAGGGGCCGATTTAGAGGTTGGGGAGGGTGTTCGAACACCCTCGGCAAAATATTACATAGTATATATAGGGTAGATTTTTTATGTTTATGTACATACATTAACTTTTGAATACCCTAAACAAATGTAAAAGGTTAGCTCAAGTGGTTCAAGGTGTTCAAAATTGTCTCTAGTGTCCTAGGTTCAATTCCAAAGAGCAAGATTATTTTTATATTTAACTTTTGTTCTTTTTTTCCCAACCGCCTGAGTGAAAATCCTGGATCCGCAATTGGTTGCGGAAGCAATACAAAGCGCCCTCAACATATACCAAAAAAAAAATATAATAAACTCTGGCATATCCCCAAATTTCTCGATCTCACATCACACGTTCACCAGAGAGGAAAAAATTATGATATACTAACATGCATTTATAGGATAACGAAAAAAAATCTAATACACATGTTTATTTATAATTAAGCTAATGGTGATGACATGAGAAAAGGTCAAGTAGAGGCTACAATTTATATAGCTTGTTGTACAAATCTTCACAACATGAGGTTGTCCTTTTAAGATAAGATCAATAGGCATGGGAGAAAATTAAAGGTAAGCTTTGGGATAAATTTGGAATTTCACCTAGGAGGGCCCCAACCAAAGTTTGTGAGGACGACAAAAAGGAGAGATTCTCCCTTATATTAAGTACTAATATATATATATATATATATATATATATATATATATAAACGTGGAATAATTTACATGATAGGGAGAGTAGTACAAAAACATAGTTAAAAACTTACATGACTTGAAGATGGATAGAGGTTTCCCTTTCGGGGAACCCAAAAACTACTTCACACTAAGAGGAAATCACTGAAAGCTTAATATTATTTTACAGGGAAATTTATTTTACAAAGGTTTTGGACTGGGAGAGGGATTGAGGCATTTGAAAGAGCAGGGAAATATAGAGTTTTTCTTGAGAGATGTTCTTATCATGTAGTTATATTTCTAAGTTTCTGTCTATCTCCCAATTTTTACCCCTTTTTTTTTTTAATTTGGACTCTGTCCAGTTATGAATCTTGTTACACTGTTCATCTCTTTCTCTTAATCTTTGTCCTTGATATCCTTCTTCTTTAACCACACTCTGATTATCACGGCCAACATCGCCCTTTATCATTTTTTGGACATTCAAACGGCCTTTCAACACCTAGGAATTTACAGGTTAATCCATCGAGTATATATATATATATATATGACATCTCTATTATTTATTTCCTTCTTTACCCTATCAGTATATCATTGTAAACTGAGTAATATTGTAATTAATTTGTCATCTATGGTACTCTTTCAAAATATGATATATATCAGGATGGTATCATAGAGGATTGAGTTTTTTTCTTGAAGGAATGAACTGTCAGTCCTCTATGATACTCTATCATTATATGATATATCATGTGGGTATTATAGAGGACTGAGTAGTATTTTTTGAAGGAATGAATCAATCTTCTATGATACACTGTCAGTATATGATATATACCATATGGGTATCATAGTGGATTGAGTTGTGTTTTTCTTGAAGGGATGAATTATTCCTCTATGATACCTTGTCAATATAGATATGTACTATGTGGATATCATAAAATACTAAGGGATTTTTTTTTTAAGGAATGAATCAGTCCTTTATGATACCCTGACAATATATGAATATACCGTATGGGTATCATAGAGGATCGAGGAGTGTTTTTTTCCCGAATAAATGAATCGGTCCTTTATGATACCCTGGCAGTATATGAATATACCGTGTGGGTATCAAAGAGGACTGAGGAGTGTTTCTTTTCGAAGAAATAAACCAGTCCTCTATGATACCCTGGCAGTATATGAATATACCGTGTGGTTTCCATAGAGGACCGAAGAGTGTTTTTTTCCTAAGAAATGAATCAGTCCTCTATGATATCTTGGCAGTATATGAATATACCATGTGGGTAACATAGAGGATCGAAAAGTGTTTTTTCGAAGAAATGAACCAGTCCTCTATGATACCTTGGCTATATATGAATTTACCATATGGGTATCATAAAGGACCGAAGAGTGTTTTTTTCGAAGAAATGAATCAGTTCTCTATGATACCCTGGCAGTATATGAATATATATACCGTGTGAGTATCATAGAGGACTGAGGAGCTTTTTTTCCGAAGAAATGAACCAGTCCTCTATGATACCCTGGAAGTATATGAATATACATGTGGGTATCATAGAGGACAAAGGAGTGTTTTTTTTTTTCAAAGAAATGAAGTAGTCCTCTATGATACCCTAGCAGTAGATGAATATACCGTGTGGGTATCATAGAGGACCTAGTAATTTTTTTTCTGAAGAAATGAACAAGTCCTCTATGATACCCTGGCAGTATATGAATATACCGTGTGAGCGTCATAGAGGATTGAACAGCATTGGAATGAATCTGCTATGTACGATACCTTTTTAGTACATTATATACCAGGTTGGTATCATAGAGAACTCAATGTTTTCTTGAATGAATGGACTGTCAGTCCTGTATGATACCATGTTAGTGTATGATATACCATGTGGGTATCATTAAAGACTGAGTAGTATTTTTTGAAGGAATGATCCAACATTCTATGATACCTTATATGTATATAATATATATCATGTGGTTATCATAGAGGACTGAGTGTTTTTCTTGAAGGAATGAACTGACAATCCCTTATGATGCCATGTTAGTATATGGTGCATACCACGTGGGTATCATAGTATACTTCAACTGCTACTGATTTGGTATACTATATGCTAAAATATGCTTTTTTGAGATATAGAAAAAAATAATATATCAGTTATCCTTCTCATTGATATAAAAATTAAAAAAAGGAGCCAAAAGGTAGAACTAGATTATGAAAAAAAAATCTGGAACTAAAGAAAAAAATAATTTGAAAAAATGAAATTAAAAAACAAGAAAAAATAAACAAAAATCGCTAAATAAAAAAAGAATAATAACTAAAACTAACAAAAAAGGTGAATGAAATTAGATTATGAAGACAAAAAACAAAAAGAAAAGAAATAGATGAAATTAAAAAGGAACAAGAAATTTAAAAAAAATAGAGCAAAAGGAGCTAAAATTAAATATGGAATCAAATTATGGTGAAAAGGAAAATAAAAATAGTATGATTTGGGAAAGAAATAAATAAACAAAAAAGGGGAAAAGGAAAAAAAAACGAAAAAAAAGGAAGTAAAGAAGAAAAGAAGATAAGAAGTAGAGAAATAAAAAAGAAAAGAAGAAAAAAATACAATTACCTACAAAAGCTATAATGGAAGGATAAATAGTTTTGGGGGCACAAAAGGTAATTATTTTATGTCTAGTAGGCATTGATGTTCTTTCCCCAAGGATTTATGCAAGTGTCAAATGGAACACCCAACGAAATGTTATTGGACTATTTTTTGGGACAAAACATTGGACAAGTTAATAGAAATTTTTACCTTTATTTACAAAATATAATGGATCTTCATTTTTCATACTTTTTTAACCAAAAAAAAATATATTTTTTTAAATTCAGTCAATGCTTAAAAATTTTGATAATTTTCTATGTATAAAAACAGTATGAAAAATGTATGAAATGTGTATATGTGTGCGAAATTTTTAATACAGCTTTCATACACAAATTTTGAGCAAACTTTTTAAGTCTTGAGCGAGATATACATAATTCATACATTTTTCTTACACAAAATTTTGAGTGATTTATTTCAGCATTAAATATTGTATGAAAGTTGTTTACAATGTTGTTGTAGTTGTATTAATTTTTCATAAACCTAACATGAACATTATACACAAAAAATATGAGCGAAATTCTAAGCCAGAGCGAGATAAACATAATTCATAATGTTTTTATACACAAAATGAGCGAAAGTTTAAGACTTGAACCAGATATACATATTTCATACATTTTTGGGAGATTGACCTATATATACATAATAAGAAAAGTATTTACAAAATATAACGAAACTTTTCAGTTTATAAAAAAAAAAAAAAAAAAAAAAAGCAATAGATTTCTTTAAAAATTTATACGAAATTTTCACTCAAATTTTTTATTTAAAAAAAAAAGAAATTATTTTTTGAAGAAAAATATATTTTTTTATTTTTTTAAAAAAAAATTAATTTTTTTCTGTCCAAGGCTTAAAAAAATCGCTCAAAAATTTGTAAATGAAAAATGTATGAAATGTGTATATCTCACTCAAAGCTTAAAAAGTTAGCTCAAAATTTTGTGTAAGAAGCTACACCAAATACCCACTAAAAGACAAATATTTACCCAGACTTACCTCCTTGAAATTTAATTATTATAGCTACTGTTCATGTGGATCAATTAATTTACCCGAATACCCCAATGATTTCGGCGTCAGATTCTTTCTTTTCGGCTTCAATTTTGCTGTCTCGCTCTCTTTTAATTTCTTTATCTAGTTGTTGTTTTTTTTTTTTTTTTTCATTTTGGTTTCTTTTCATGTTCTTTTCCTTTTTTGGTTAGGTTATTTTAAGTCTATTTTTTGTATTGTTTTTCTTTTAAATTTTGTGCCTTTTTCTATTTCTTTCTTTTTTGAGCCTTTTTCTATTTCTATCTTCTCTCTTCTTTTGTTCTTTTTAAAGATCTAAATATATAACAATAAAAGCATTTAATAACTATTTTACCTTAATAAAATTAAATAATTAGACTACAACAAGTAATCATGAGAAGGAAAAAAAAAAACTAAAGTCACTAGTTTATTTATTAAAACCTAAATTGATAGAAATATATTTTTAAAAAGTATCTTTTGCAAATGAAAATAAAACTTATATTTAAAATCGGACCATACTTCTTTGTATTTTTTCCAAAATAAATTTGCTAAAAATTATATAAAAATTAAAATATTAAAATAAAACTCTTTTTGTTGTATTTATATTTCCTGATTTTTTTCTTTTTCTATTGAATGAATGAACTTGTCCTCTATGATGACCTGTCAATATATGATATATTCCATGTGAGTATCATAAAGGATTCATGATTTTTTTTTAGGAAGGTATCAGTCATATGTGCTACCCTGTCAGTATAATATACATCATGTGGATATTATAGAGAATTAGTCCTTTATGATACTCTGTTGGTATATGGTATACTCTGTAAGTATCATAAAAGATCGAGAATTTTTTTAAAAAAAAAATTGGATCAATCCTTTATGATACCTTGGTAGTATATGATATATGCCATGTGAGTAGCATTGAGGACTGATAAGTGTTTTTGTGTTGAAGGAAAGAATCAATCCTCTATGTTATCTTGTTAGTATATGATATATCATGTGGGTACCATTGATGATTAAGGTGTGTTTTTCTTGAAGGAATGAATCTGTCCTCCATGATACCCTGTTAGTATATAGTATATGATTTATACCATGTGGGTATCATAAAGGATTGAGACATATTTTTCTCGAAGAAATGAATCGGTCCTCTATGATACCCTATCAGTATATGATATATACCGTGTGAGCATCATAGACGACTAAGTAATATTGGAATGATTTGTCATGTATGATGCCCTTTCAGTATATGATATATCATGTGAGTATCATAGATGATTGAGTTGTGTTCTTGAAGGAATGAACATGTGAGTATATAGTATATGATATATACCATGTGAATATCATAGACGATAAAGTTATGTTTTTCTTGAAGGAATGAACATGTCCTCTATGAATCTTGAAGGAATGAACATGTCCTCTATGAAACCTTGTTAGTATATAACATATGGTATATACCATGTAGGTATCATAGAGGGTCGAAGAGTGTTTTTCTTGAAGGAATGATACAATCTTTTATGATACTCTATCAGTATATGATATATACCATGTCGGTATCATAGAGGACTTAATGTTTTTCTTTAAAAAATGAACTGATAGTCCCCTATGATACCCTGTCAGTATATGATATACCATGTAGGTATCATAGAGGACTGAGTAGTAATTTTTTTGAAGAAATGATCTAATCTTCTATGATAACCTCTCAGTATATGATATATACCATGTCGTATCACAGGATACTGCAATAATATATTTCAACTGCTACTGATTTGGTATACTATATGCTAGAATAAATTATTTTTTAGATATAGAATAATAAAAAATATGCTATATCAGTTATCCTTTTTATTGATATTGATTTGGTATATTATATGCTAGAATAAATTATTTTTTAGATATAGAATAATAAAAAATATGCTATATCAGTTATCCTTTTTATTGATATATAAAAAAAATTAAAAAAACAAAGGAGCCAACTGGCGTGTAGAATAAGATTATGAAAAGAAACAGGATTAAAAACAAAGTGAAAAAAAAATAGAAAAGGAGAAAAATTGAATGAAAACTATCAGAAATTTAAAAATAAATTAAAGCAAAAAAAGTGAATGAAATTAGATCATGGATAAAAAAAATTTTAAAAACGAATTAAATGAAATAAAAAAAAGGAACAAGAAATTAAGAAATAAAAGAATAGAAAAAAAGGAGCTAGAATTAAACACAAGATCAAGTTATGGTGAAAAAGAAAATAAAGGATTATATGATTTGAAACAAATATGGAAAAAAAAAAGAAAAAAAGAAGAAGAAAAGAAGATAAGAAGTAGAGAAATAAGAAAATAAAGAAGAAAAAAGAAACAATTACCAACAAAAGCTACAATAGATAGGAAGGATAAATAATTTTAGGGGTATGAAAGTAAGGGGAGCATGAAAGAGTACTTATTTTGTGTGTAGTGGGCATGTGTGTTCTTTTCCCTAGGAAATATAGTAGCTATATAACTTGTTCTTTGGAGTATGAGGAGGTTTATGCGTATTGTTGTTAAATGTCTATTCCTCTCATCTCCTTTCTCTGATTTTAAGCTTCTCGTCCCCTTTCTTTGTTACTGTTTCATTTCTTTGTTTTCTAATTGTAATTTCCTATTTCAGTTCGTTAAAATACAATCATTTTCCTCGTTGTTGAGTATTTGGAGTAGTGTTTACTACGTCAACTCAAATTGATTTTGCAATATTTAGGTATATTTTTATAGATTAGGTAAAAAGTACTTCGAAATACAATTTTGGTAAACTAAAATTATTTAAAAAATATTTCAAGTGCAGTCAAATAAGATAGTTTGGCTCTTTAATAGTATACCCATATTTTAATTTGAGAAAATGCATAAAAACATCCTCAAATTGGTTTCAAATTATCAGTGATACACTTATCTTTTCTATGAGGTCTGAAATATGACCTTAAATGACACATCTTTGTCATCCCCCACTGAAATATTGCGCACTCTTAAAATATCATCTTTCTTTATTTCCCTATTCTTAAAATGTCATCCCCAGATCTTTGTTGCATAGTGTAATACACGCGCCTATTTTTCTGGTACCTTCTTATCTTTCTTTATTTCCCTATTCTTTCTTCTCCAATCATCTCTTCTTAAAACATGATGCCAATTACATAAGCTTTTTGGTTGTATTTGTCAATATATATTCTTGTTTCCAAAATTTTGTTGCTGCATTTGATGCCTCCCCTTCAATATATATTTTTTTTTTTCGTTTTTGGATCTTTTACTTACTCATTTTTTCTCCTTCTTGAATCAATTCCTTTTATGGTGATCTTTGCAGTAAACAACCTCCACGTTTTCATAGATAAAATTAACTTGAAAATAAAATGTTAGTAAACCACTAAGATGTCAACTAATTGAGATAAGTGATACTTATAAATTTGCAAAAACATGTCTTATTCATCCTAATTTTATAATTCAATTTGAGTAATAACTATGTGAGTCCGATGGATTCAGCTTTGGTGAGGAATGAAATCTTAGGGGAAGTTATTCATTTGATTGTACTTTACATTACATTATTGATATATTAGATACTGATAAATGAATAAGTAAGTGGCCGAGAATATTTTCCGGTGAGGTGAAGAAATTGAATGATTCTCTTTCTTTGTTTTGGTTGTGCTGTGTGTTTTTCAGAGAAGATTTTAAAGGTTTTGGTAATGAAAAAAGATTACTGTAGGTTAAGA
This sequence comes from Lycium ferocissimum, assembly GCF_029784015.1. Taxonomy (NCBI): domain Eukaryota; kingdom Viridiplantae; phylum Streptophyta; class Magnoliopsida; order Solanales; family Solanaceae; genus Lycium; species Lycium ferocissimum. Next base: position 38,718,473 of record NC_081352.1, on the reverse strand, counting down.
AGAAAGAAGGAGAAGATTGAAATATTTGAGGGGGACAATGTGCTTTTCAATGGCTTTGTTGCAGAGCTGTAAAAGAGGAAAGAGGTTAGAGAGAGAGAAAGAGATTATATCTAATCAAATTTAATTAATTGTATAGTTTCTAATTAATAAACACTTGTCAAATTAGTTTTTTTTTTTTATATACTTTTTTGGCTCACACTTGCCTACAAGAGAGTGAACACATTTGCTGTGTCACATTATCACTTAAGGATATATATATTTAGTTTAAAATAGTTTAGGATGGTCATAGAACTCCCACAAAGTGTAAATATATTACTGGTAATTAGAGACAAGTTTGAGGGTGTTTTTGTGTATTTTTCCTTTTAATTTTGTGGAACTTTTCTCTTACTTAATTAGTCTGTTAAAAAAAAAGAAATATTTATTTTTCTAAAAGAACATAATCTTAAATTTTATATTTTGCAATTACTTTATATTCACGAAATTTTCATGACACCTCTTATCCAAAAGGTTCAAACGCTTTCTTTAATTTGATTTTTCACGGTTGCCCTTCAATCCTACGCACAGTGAACCAATAATGAGCAACATATAGAGACTACTAGAAGGGAACAGATTTATTCATATATCTATAAAATAAAACGTGCAATTAAAGGACGGATGCCATGCAATTCCAGGTAGCAATAATGAAAAGTTTTATTCTGGATGAGGCACAACTGTGTGTGACGGGGATTATTTAATTGATTTTATAATGCGGGACCTATCACATCATCTCACCCCACCTGCTACCATTCTCTCCAATACACTGTTTTTTGTTTCCTCGTTTCCCTCGCTATTCACTCTCCTCTTTTTTTACACATTTCATCAAACTTTGGAACCAATTTTATTATATGGAGATCATAATTCTTTAAGAAATTTTGAGTAAATTTTATCGATGGTCGTCTGACTTTAAGAATTTTGAGTAAATTTTTTTATATGAATAGTTTTTATTTTTATTATAAAGGTCATTCGATTTTAAAACTTACCAAACCTTTTTTTTTTTTTTTTAATTTTTCACCTAAAAATCATTCAACTTTAAAGTTTACAACACAACTATTTTCTTTTTCATATAAAAGTCATTCAACATTGGCCAAGTTAACTAAAAAATAAATTTAGGTAATAATTCACATTGGCCAACCTGAATGAGTGATCGTTCGAATTGTAATTTGCTTTTGTTGGTATGGTAATAATTCACATTTTATTGCCAAAAAAAAAAAAACTAAAACATAAATTTTACCTGAATTTTAATATTTTGTACAAAAAAATATTGCATGGCTCTCCTAAATAAGTTAGTTAAATTCAAAATAAATTTGAAACCTCCCCCAAATAATTTGCATCATGACGCTAAATTAGTTATGATATGCAATATTCAGAGGCGAATCCAGGATTTCATGAGGATGGATTCACCATTACTTTAAGATAAGATATAAATTTTTATGGGGACATCGACTTCCCGAGCAAAAGATAATTAATTACATTTTTTTAAGAAGTAAGTTGTTTTATAATTACAATGGCATCAAAGAGATGCATACTTGTAAAGAAGAGGAAATATCAACTCATATAAAAATAACAAAAACCTATCATAAGTCTAAAGAGCTGACAAATTCAAGAGCCTTTCATAACACTACAGAGCTAATAAAATCCAAAAAACTAAACAACCCTACTATTACACCCTTTCGCATTCAAAAATAAGGGAATCACACCCTTCCAAATTTATAATAAAATAGATGAATCACACTCCTTTTGCATTCAAATGTAAGAGACCCTTCCACATTTATAATAAATTAGAGGAATCACTCCCCTTTCGCATTCAAAATTATAGAAAAGTGTTCATTACCGTCTACCGAGCTCGAAATTTAGTGCAAATACGATCCAAGAGGTCCAAAACTTTACAGCCGCAGTGCAAATGGTACTTCTCCTTTGAAACAAAATGATGACTCCAACCTAAAAATGAATTTTTTTCAAATTCCTTAAAACCCATAAACCCCAAAATTCAAAAGAACCAAGAAAATGAGCTTTCAAAAGTCAAAACCCATAAACCCCAAAATTTAAAAACTCAAAAAAACCAATAAAATTCAGAAACCCAAATTCAAAAATCAATAAAAAGACCAAAAGGGTGTTCGAAATTCAAATTCAAGACTTACCAGACAACTTGTTGTTCTGAGATATTTTGTTTTGGGATTAGAGAATAATATTATAATAGAGAATAAATATGAGAATGGAGAATAGATTTTGCCTTTTGAAACTTGGGACTCTAATTTTACTTGATGAGTTTTGGTGGGTTCATTGCTAGCTTGCAGCTTAACTATCAACTATGGGTTTCTAAGTTTCTTGATTGTCATGACTTATGAGTTCATCGTTGCGGTGCAGCCATGGAGTTTTTTTTTTTTTTTTTTAAAATAAAAATAAAAATTGAGACTTGGTATAACTAGAAATAAAGGAAAGAAAAGTATATGATGCATTATGAAGTAAAAAAGTAATAATATAAAAAGGAAGGTAAAAAGGTAGCTTTAGAAAATAATAGCAAAAATTAAACAAGCTGCCCAAGCTGGGGATTGAAACCGTGACATTAGATATACTTTTAGAATTATACACATAATATATCGAGATTAGTCGAGTGACGATGTGTTCACGTGACCCAAAATTTACATACAAATTCGCCCCTGGCAATGTTACATTTGCTTTCCTTATTTTGATTTCTTGTGATAATTTTAACTCATTATCATTAATGTCAAATAATACACAGCGTTGTGATAACGGAAACTTTTGGGTGATTGGTAAACCTGACATGACTGCACAGGGGCTTAGGTTCGCGGTAACTAGTCGTGTCCCAGTAGTTCTAGACGGCGTTTTTCAAATTGAGAAATTTACTAGGACATCACCTTTTTACAAGATAAGGCATTGACCCGACCGATCTACATGTCCAAAATGCCCCTGTTCAGACGTGGGCTTGACATCCCATATTGGACACAGTCGTCTGGTTCTCATTAACCAACCTTTTTTCTTCATCTTCAAGAAAGTCCAGAAGAGTTGTACTGATGCATAATGAATATCCTCATAATTAATTATGCTTAACCTGGCTTTCTAAATAATGTGGATATCGATCTATCGCTTGTATGTATTTTTGATATTCCGTTCTATGTAATACTGCTTATGAAGCATATGAATAAAGAAGCTAGGTTCTAAATTTATTAATCTTCTCTATTATTCCCACAATATATTGAAATATTTTATTATTATTATTATTATTATTATCATTAGAACTCCAAACAAAAAGGAATACACAAGAATACAAGATGCACCCACAATAAGAAAGAAAACTGTTGATGGTAGATTATTTCAACAATTGGTGAGATGCTTAAGCATAAGGGTGTCAAATGGGAGGCTCGGTTGGGCAGAATAATGTAATGATCGAGTCAATAAATGAACATATTAATGAGCCGTCTAAAAAATATTTGTATTGGGATGAGCTAGCAAGGTAAAGATTGTTAAATAACGGCTCATAACCACCCCGTCGAGCTCTTACGAAATATTAATTTTTTTGTGTTTAGTTTCTTTAAATTTGCTTAGTTATCAAACAAGTCTAACGAGACCTTTTTTTTTTTTTCTCTTGCTATATACTATAACTTTTTAAGCTAGGAGAAAAGTTTAAAAAAATATTTTGTCATAATTGATTATGGGTCAATTGGACTACATATTTAACCTAACTTTTAGATGATTCGAATTAAGCAGAAATGGACTGAGTTTAGAAATGAGGGGTATATATTAACCGTCCCAAATTAACTTCATGAATCTGCAATGGGCATCCTCCGGAAGGACACTCATTTCATTTTTGGTCTTGTTAACACGTCTTCAACAATTTTAGATTCTTCCTCCTACTCCATTTGCTTTTCCCTAGGTATAGGTAGTTCCGCAGGTAACTGATAAAAGCATGAAAATGGGTTGCTTTCCAAACAGGCCCTTAGGGAAATTGTGTTTTGGACATGGGATCAGTTTGAAGGTAATTTGAATTATTTTCAGATCAAAATTTAAATTTCATCATTATTGGACCCACCTTAAAATAAAACGAAAAACAGCATATTGTACAGTGTACACATTGTGTGACTGACAATGACAAGGAAAGGACTTGCCATTGTTGCGAAGCGGAATACCGAAGAAGAAAAGTTGATTAATCAATGACAAGAAAAGGACTTGCCTTTTAAATTTAATCGCTCATTTAGGTTATCACTTTTGAATCTAACTTCTCTTCATTTCATAATTATTATCTAGAATGAGTAATTTAGATTTAATTAATTAATTAAAATAGTCTTAATTTGCCTTTTTGATGTAACTTCTAAGTAGGCATTTGGACATGCGATTTCATCTCTTAAGATGAAATCCCAAATCATCTAAAAACGAATAATTTAAAAGTTCAAATCATACATATATTAAAAAAAAAAAAAAAAAAAAATAAATTTTTTAAATGTAAGACTTGACCCATAAGTTTATATTTGTAAAAAAAGACCCATAAAATTTTTAAATGTAACAATGTTGGTTCGTCTTTTGGGTCATCTGATTGGGAAATGCATGTTCGGCGTGAAGAGATTGTTCGTACCATGTGGGAGGATTATATTAAAAGTAGTTACATTACTATTCATGTTAAAGTTTTTTTTTTTATTGAACTAAAGTTTGATCAATTGATGTTGTATTTTTCAGAAAGGTCTTCTAGTAGCGTATTAATTTTGCTATGAACTATGACTTGCTCATTTGGTAAGATTGTATAATAATTGAGAAAGTTTTGATGGTTTTCATAACTTGTGGGGTTTTTATGCCTATAAGAAAAATTGCAATTTAAGAAATCCAAATTGCATGTCCAAACATGATTTCATTTCATGATTTCAAATCATGAATCATGTCCAAACGGCTCCTAAATAAAGTGTCTTTCTGTACTGATTTGTTACTATGAGGGCAAGACAGTCTTTTGAAAAGTAGTTAAGAGTTAATTATGTAGGTAATCAACTCATTAATCCCTCACGGTCCCCTCGGCGCATTAGTATTCATTATTGGGAATTTTTGACTGAAATGGTATCCTTTGAGGAACAAATCCAGTAAATGGGTTTGTTAGAAGTTTTGTAACTTAAATGGTGAAAATACATGCCTAGCAGAGCACCTTCAATGTGCGGTTTTCACGTCTAAGAATATACGGTCCGTTAAATATATTTACATTGAAAGTGCTATGCTATCCATGAGCCTTCAGTGGATATTTTGGAAAAAGACTCATCCCTCCTAAAGCACCTTTATAGTAAATTTTACAATAAGAGACAAGTAAATTTTTCTGCTCCGATTGACAAGTGAGACAACTTTTCCCGACCTAAAGGTTCATATATCCCAAAGCACGTTCAGTAAACCTACAAAGAAGCCCTTGCCTAAGAGAGCCTTCTCCATAAATGATAATATGTCTCTTTCTTCTCCATCACTTTCTATGCAGTCCCCCTTTCACCAGTTCAGTCCAGAGCCTTCTCCGTAAATTTGTTTGATACACTAAAACACAAAAAACTTTCAAAACATTACTTGGAAGGTGGAGATCACTTCTATCACAGAAATTTGTGCATTAATCAACCGTTTAAATAAGAAACCACAACTCCAAGAGGTCTCTTTTTGCTTTTACCTTTACTTTTTATTAGTTTATTACTTTTCTAAGTTGTGTATTAACTTTTTGCCATATTTATTTATTCACTGTGTTTATTTATATTAATATTGCTGATTTTGTCTTATAGAATTATTATAAACAAAATATTGTATATAAACGTATACCTTTGCCTAGTGGTGTTCATGAAAAATCGAGCCAAGCCGATAATCAAATCAAATCGGAAAAAATAGACTTTCATCTACATCTGTCCCAATTTATGTGATGCACTTTCTTTTTGTAATTTGTCACGAAAAGAATGATATATTGTTATATTTAGAAATAATTTAAATTAAAACTTCTCCTTTTACCCTTAATAAAATAATTTACAGTCACACAAATATCTATGACTTGTTTTAAACCATAAGTTTTAAAAGTATTTATTTCTTTCTTAAACTTTGTTCATAGTCAAACTATATCACATATATTGGACAAATGGAGTAACAGTATGCAGTTATATTTTTAACATACTGATTTAAAAAAATTTCTACCAATAACAAATAAATTATTATGAAGCAAAAAATAAAATTGAAAAAAAAATGAAAAGAAAAGCGTTTAAGGAAGATTGTTTTGTCATTAGGTTGAAGGTGCCTTAGCAGATATGAGTCTTTAGGATTGTTTTGTCATTAGGTTGAAGGTGCCTTAGCAGATATGAGTCTTTAGGTTCTGGAAAAGTTGTTTCAATTGTCACATCATACAAGAAAAACTTGCTTTTTCAGATTTTTCGATTTTAAAAATTTATTCTGAAGGCGCTTTTGAAAAGATGAGCCCTTCCCCAAAGTTAGAAATATCCATTGAAGGCTCATGAGTTGCAGAGCACCTTCAGAGTAAATAGATTTAACGGGTCGTCTATTTTTAGATGTGAAAATCGCACACTGAAGGTGCTATGTTAGACATACGTTTTCACTACTTAAGTTACGAAAATTCTAACAAACCCATCTGTTGGATTTGTCCCTCAAAAGTCACTATTTCAGTCAAAAATTCCATTATTGGCTTGCAAACTAGAACAGATGATAAGAATGGAAATTTGGCTGATTCTTCTTTAATTTCTTTTCTTCTTTTGATGATTATAACAATGGTGGTTGAGGTGATGATAATAATGGTAGAGAGAAGAGATAAGGAGTAAGAAAGAGTGATTGGTGGTAGAAGTTGTGGCAGGAAGAGAAAAATAAGAAATAAAAAACAAATTCAAAATTCAAAATTAAGGGGAAGAGTCAAATTTTCACTTGAACTATGAGAAAGTGTAAAATTTGCCTCAACTATGGGAAAAGCTCAAATTTATCATCTACTTGGTGTGAAGCTTCCACTATTTAAAAATAAGAGCAAATTTATTTCATTTCACATAGTTCAGGGGCAAACTAGACACCAACCAATAACGGCGAGGGCATATTTGACTCCAACTATTCACAGAAGATAAATTTATTCCGTTTTGAATGTTCAGATGCAAATTTGACCCTTTCCACGTAATAAAATAAATTGTACATCCTAAAAATAAAGAGGGAAAGAGTCAATGTGTCTTTAAGTTTTCGATATATATATATATATATATATATATATATATATATATATATATATATATATATGCTCTGTTATAACAATTATGTAGCTTATTCCGTGGTGCACCAATTCCAAACACCTGTACTTTGCACATGAAGCTAAAAGATAGAACAAGAAAAGAGAAGTTTCCTACGCATTTCGAATCCTGATTTGTTTGTCAATAGGATGATAAAATTAGCTCAAAAAAATATGATTCATTCAAATTTATTGATTTGCTCATTTTTTTCTTCTCTATTTTTCATGTGAAATTTATTCACACACTCTACGTTTGCGTGATTCTATTACTTTATTAGTTAAACTATGACAGTAGGATTGAAACATTAATTCCTAGGTTTTAAAACGCTTAAAGACAAAAACTCCAGATAATCAATTCCAAGGGGGAAAACATTTATAATTAAGAAAGCTATGCTCAGATATTATATACTTAGTAGCAGGGGTTTATTTAGAAAACGTGTTCGTATCTAGACTTGTTTTCTTCTTGTTTATAATTCTTTTTTTTTTTTCCTTTTAGGAGGAGTACATGTTGTTTCATTAAAAATATTCGCATGTTTATACTCAATCTCTTCTCGAGTTTATACTCAATCTTATCAACTTATATGTTACTATTGTTAAGTAACACCCGCTGACTCGTGAAGGTTTGGGAGACCCTTATATTTTTTTATTTATTTTTTTTGGTCAAGCACCCTTATAAATTAACAGGTTTTCAATTTCTAGTTAGAAGGGAAATAAAGAATTGAAGAGGAAAATTCAATTTTCTTTTCACAAAGGAAAAAAAAAGTTAAAAAGAAAGAGAAATGATAGAGAATTTGCGGAAGGAGAGTAGAAAGAGAGAGAGAGAAAGATAGAGCAGTTACAAAAAAACAAAAAACAAAAAAAGTGGAGAAGAGAACAAAGGCGCGTCCACATCTACCCTCACTCAAGCATTATGAAAATTTTCCATAGTCGGTATTATTACGACACTTGAAAAAAATGTGACTACTAGAACCTTCACTTTGATAATTACAACTTATCAGAAATGTAACGTAGATTAGATAAGGGTAAGTAACAGTGAGATAAAAAAGATCAGCTTTCCTTAATATTGATATCAGTACTACTAGGAAAAGTTTTATTCTGGATGAGGCCAAACTATTATTAGTTGTGTGAGAGGGATTGTTTAATTGATTTTACACACACACACACAAAATAGAATATCCATCACATTATTCACTTCCAACCCAACCCTCCCATCTCTCTCCCCTCTTCCCCACTGTTCCGCCGCCGCCCACCACTACGGGAGCTCCGGCGAAATCGATTTGCTCTATTTGAACAGAGCTAAAGAGAATATTGACGCCGCCATGGCTGCATAGCCAGAAAGGAAAGCAAGTGGAGCTCCGGCGAAATAGATTGACACTAGAGATGGCACAAAAACCACACGCCGCCAACCACCGCCTCTGTTGCGCCGTTGTTCTCCCGTCTCCAGTCGGAATTTTTCAGATCTGAAGGTGACGGTGATGATGAAGGAGAAGAAGGTGTACACCAGGGCCGTCTCAACAAAATCGGGAGCCTCAGGCCAAACTTCATAGAGAGGCCCTAATTTTTTTTTCCTTAAAAAAAGAAAGACCATCATGTATACTTTTATTTAAAGTTTACTTTTCTAGCTTTTTTAATTGCAAACTCATTAATCACTGTTTTATAATCTAATTGTTCTAACAATTCTTTTTCAATTGATAATATAGCTAATCCATTCAATCTCCCTTGAGACATTGTTGATCTTAGATAAGATTTTATCAATTTTAGTTTTGAAAAACTTCTTTGGTGAGGCAACGATTCGGAACCGTTAACATTATTACGTAAGCAATATATGTATTTGGAAAAGAATCAAGTCTTTTTATTTGGTTGAGTATTTCGATTAGATCATTATCTTCTACTTGTATTATTTCTCTTAACACTTTTAATTCAAAAAATAAATCTAAACCATCAATATCATAATAACTATTATGTGTTAAAGAAAGTTCAAGGTTAAGACAATATTCTTTCAAAATCTTATCATCTAGTGATCTCAATTTTTTACCACTAAATAGAAAACCAAAAATATTTTCATATGCTTCAAATTGTTCAAATCTATTTTGAAGTGACAAAATGGCTTGGTCTACTATATATAAGAAATAATCAACTCTAAAAGATTCTTCAAGAGACTTCGTGACTTCGTTATCAACATTTTAATGAAATTGTTTCTTTCTAAATATTACGCATTTCTTACGAAATTCAGGTTCTATATTCATCTCAGATGCAGCTTCCTTAGCAGAAATCATAGCAATTGCAAATCATTCTTCTCTATATTTTAAAAAAAAGAGAGGAGAAATTAGACCTCTTAGCTGATCTATGGCAACATCAATATCCATATCTTTAGATTGTAAGCTTTTACTAATTGAATTAACCGTAAATAATATATCATACCAAATAGTCATCCCCAATAAAAAATCAAAATTTTCAAGATCATATGTTGCTAAACAAGTAGCTTCGCTTTTAGTTTTTGGATCCTCACCAACTTCTACTAGTTTCAATAAAGCATCTCTTATTTGTGGTGCTTGAAATCTTAATGCTTTAATACTTTCAATACGACTTTCCCAACGTGTCTGTGACAATGATTTAAGAGTTAGGTTGGGTATAAAATCTTTTAAAATATTTCAACGCTTAGTAGAAGAAGCAAATAGCGTATATATACGTTGTATCAATCCAAAAAATGATATAGCTTTCGTACAAGAACTAGCCATGTCACAAAGTACTAAATTTAAATTATGACAACTACCAGGTGTATAAAATTCTCTAGGATTTACATCGAGAAGTCTTTTATGAACTCCTTGATGTTTTCCCTTCATATTGGATCCATTATCATATCCTTGTCCTCTTAAATTATTAATATCAAGTCCAATATTTTTTATCTCATCTATAATAACTTCAAAAATATCTTTTCCACTCGTATCGTCCACTTTTAAAAAATCAAAAAAATATTCATTAATTTTTATTGGAGTAGCTGAAATATCCACACTCCGCAATATAAAAAACATTTGTTTTTGATGACTTGCATCTGGAGTGCAATCAAGTATGATTGAAAAGTACTTTGTTTGTTTAACCTTTTCAATAATTTTATTATGGATTTCACTTGCCAACAAGTTTATCAATTCATTTTGTATATTATGTCCGAGGTAATGATTATGGATTTTTTCATACTTAATTCGCTGAATATGTTCTTGCATAACTGGATCAAATTCTGCAATCATTTCAATTAGGCTTAAAAAAATTCCATTATTTGCTTGATAAACTTTTCATTGTTTCCCCTAAACGCCAAATTATTTTTCCCAAGAGTTTTGATTACGGCAATAATTCTTGACAGTACATTTTTCTAGTGCGCTCTATCTCTATTAATTTGTTCTTGCACATTTTTGTCAATTGTTTTATTTTTTGTGCAATCTCATTTCTAAATCAACCCACACAACCATATTAATATTATGCTCATTTGTTACTTCATGATCTTTGAGCTTAGCACTAAGATTTTTCCAATCATTACTACCTTCACTAGCTAGTTCTTGTTACAACTACTAGAAGTTGTACTAAATAATTTACAACAAAAACAAAAGACTTTATCCAAATCTTTTGAGTAAACTAACCATTTTCTTTCATGTCTTTCCCCATTTGCTAATTTTTGAATATAATGTGTTGTAGAAAAATGTCTTAAGTATTTATCTTTTGGAAAATTTATGTCAGTTATTCTAATTGGTCCCTTTTCTACTAATAGATCTCTCAACTTTGTATCTACTGTATCCCATTGACTTGGATCGTATAAATTTTTAGGGATGCAATTATTTAAATCATTTAGGAGTTTTGAGTTTAAGGAACTATATCAGATCTCTCAGTAACTTCTTCTATATTTTCTTCTTGAATGTTGTTATCATCTAACTCAACTCTATTAGTGACTTGTTCATTTGAAGAACATCCTCCTATATTTTCCAAATCAATATTTTTATTATTAGTTAAATATCTATCTAGTGCTCCTTTTTGGGATTTAATAAATTCTTTAGCTTTTCTCTTTTTCTCTCTTTTTGCACAACCATTCATATTTTCTAGTTGACATATTTAAACTAAATAAATTCTAATAATAACTAAAGCAAAAATATATACTTATGAAATAAGAATATCAACAATGACAAATTTTCAATGAAATATAAGATAAAGTTAGAACAATAAAACCTGGTTCAAGAATTTGATAAGTTGATATAATGATATCGAAATAGTGTTGCGTTGCTTGATAATTTGAAGAAGACGTCAAAAAGTAAATCTTTGATCTTTTGTAAGCACTATGTTTTGCAGCAGAATATTTAGGAGTGTAGGAGAGTTGAGAATTTTCAATAATAAAAGAGTAGAAGAATGATGAAAGGAAGAAGAAATGCATAGATATGAACAATAGAATAGTTACTCAAATAAATAAGGATACTATCAAATCTACAATTACCTAAAAAAATCTTTACATTCTCCCAATTTTAGTTCCTGCCAACGTTACAATTACTCCCAAAAAAAGGAAAGAAGTTATACTTTTTTCCCAAAATATTCCCAAAAATGTGGGCCCCACTCCCCTAACAAAAGAAGATGTTACTTTTTACTTTTACCCCAATATATAGAGTCTAACATATGAGTACATTACACTTTTTTGTTAAGTAAATATATATATATATAGGGACTTTAAAAAAAGTGGGGCCCTAGGCCATTGCCTCGGTTGCCTTGTTATTCAGCCGGCCCTGGTGTACACAAATCTGATAGAAATTTTTTGTCGAAAGTTTTTTTCCAGATCTGTGTATACATATCTTTCGAAAGTTTTTTTTTTCCAGATTTGTGTATACATACGGTGTATACATACACGGTATATAATATTTTTCGCGTTTTTTCGAAAAAGATCTTTTTGTATTCAAATGAATAGAGTGAATTAACGCGTGTATACAAATGAATACAATCAATTTTATTTTTTGTATTCAATATTTTTGAGTGTATTCGTTTTTTTTTAGGTGTACATATGTTGTATACAGTGTTTTTCGCCTGTTTTTGTTAATATTTTTGGTGTATCTATGTTGTATACGCTTGTATTTGTTGTATACATACCGAAAAATATGGTGTTTGTTAATTTTTAGTGTACATATGTTTTTATGTATTCATCTTTTACTCGCTGTATTTATGAATATAGCAAGCCAATTTATGAATACATGTAGTTATTTTCATGAATATAGTGAAAAAACAAGATTTTTTTTTTGTTGTATTCATGAATACAGCAAGAAATAAAAAAATGAATACAGTGAAAAAAACGTATACAACCATTGGTAGCTGAATTGTTGCTACAAAATGTAATATTGAAACATTTGCTATGTAGCTTAATTAAAGCCCAAATGTTTGTCATTTATGTAGTTTGCCCTAGAATTAATTACTAAGATTTAATTGACTAAAACACGGCTCCAACTATGATTTACATAATTAATAACTTATCCATAAATATATTAAAATTATTTTCTCTCTCTTCCTATTTGAATATTCCTACTCAGTAAAATATCTTTTCTCCTTTACCCGATTATTTTTCCCACTTAATTTTTTCCCTACGCGGAAATCGATCCCATTATTCAACTGATGATATTTTCCTTTTTTTTTCCAATTATGATGCTTACTAATTCACATAATATACACCCATTATTCAATTGGTAGTTGTATATTTCTGAAAGAGTTGTCTGTATTTCGGAAAATATCACCATTAAAGAGTTGTCATAATTGAAAAAAATGGAATATTAAAATAGGAAGAGAGAGAAAATATTTTAATATATTTATGGATAAGTTATTAATTATATAAACTATGGTTAGATTCTTGCTTCAGTCATTAAATCTTAGTCATAAATTCTAATCCATGCCATGTGTCTCTAATTTAAGGTAGAATTTTTACACATTTTCTATTTTCATCAAACTTTGGAACCAATTTTATTATATGGAGATCATAATTCTTTAAGACATTTTGAGTAAATTTTATTATATGAATAGTTTTTATTTTTATTATAAAGGTCATTCGATTTTAAAACTTATCAAACATTTTTTTAAATTTTTTTACCTAAAAATCATTCAACTTTAAAGTTTACAACACAACTATTTTCTTTTTTATTGTCATATAAAAGTCATTCAACATTGACCAAGTTAACTAAAAAATAAATTTTACCTGAATTTTAATATTTTGTACAAAAAAATATTGCATGGCTCCCCTAAATAAGTTAGTTAAATTCAAAATATATTTGAAATCTCCCCCCGCATCATGACGCTAAATTAGTTGTGGTGTGCAATATTACATTTGCTTTCCTTATTTTGATTTCTTGTGATAATTTGAACTCATTATCATTAATGTCAAATAATATGATTTGACTATTTTTTCCTTACTAATATACTCATTTGTATAGTAACTTTCATAAACAGCTTTTAAAAATAAAAAATAATTTTTATATGATAAACTTTTTAATTGGATGTCTTTTATGTAATAAAAATAAAAAAGTGATTTTTGTGTGATAAACATTAAATTATTGTAACAAAATAAATAAATAATTTTTGTATGATAAGTTTAAAATTGGATGACCACCGATAAAATTTATACGTATATTCTTCCGTTTGCTATCCAGGTTTTCAATTTCCTCAAATTCCAGATTTTTTTCCTTACCATAATTTTTGCTCTCATATAATAAAAATAGAGAAAAAATGTTAATAGAATTTATTACTCTTCAAAAACACCGGCTGAATTCCATACAAAAAGGATAAAGGAGAGGTAAAGTATGGCAAAGAAAAAAGAACATAGGTCTTTGATTGCTTGGAAAGTGGACCTACATTAGTCCACTTGTCAATGATCTGCTGCATCTGCCACCTCTATAAATTGGACCGTCAATAATAGAATTTTGTAAGCACAATACACAACATACACTATCCAACATGAAGTCCATTTTCAGCTTCCTCTTGCTTACTACTTTCTGTTTGCTTCCCTTTGTGGCCTTTTCATCAACTTGCACTTGCGACAATCCCATTTTCCTGCCCACTACTACTGATGACGACAACGGTTTCCCCCTCCTTGAACTTCCTGAAGTGTTGGACAGTAATGGCGAACCACTCCGAGTAGGCGAAGAGTACCGCATTCTCTCCGCTACCTCGGAAGCTCGCAGAGGGGCAGTAGGCTTGGCCAAAATTGGAAACGCCAAATGCCCAAACGCCGTGGTCTTGCACCCAGGGAACATTCAACTAGGCCTGCCCGTTAAATTCTATACTAGGCACCCTGGTCCTCCACCTCTTAATGTGATACGTGAAACTAATCAGATTAATGTTATGTTCTCGACTCCAAATACACAGCGCTGTGATAACGGAAACTTTTGGATGGTTGGTAAACCTGACGAGAATGCACAGGGGCTTAGGTTCGTGGAAACTAGTCGTGTCCCAGAAGTTCCAGACGGCGTTTTTCAGATTGAGAAATTTACTAAGGCATCACCTTTTTACAAGATAAGGCATTGTCCCAACCGATCAACATGTCCAAAATGCCCCTGTTCAGACGTGGGATTGACATCCCAGAGTGGACACAGTCGTCTGGCTCTCACTAACCAGCCTTTTTCCTTCATCTTCAAGAAAGTCCAGAAGAGTTGTACTGATGCATAATTAATATCCTCATAATTAATTATGCTTAACCTGGCTTTCTAAATAATGTGGATATTGATCTATCGCTTGTATGTATTTTCGATATTCCGTTCTATGTAATACTGCTTATGAAGCATATGAATAAAGAAGCTAGGTTCTAAATTTATTAATCTTCTCTATTATTCCCATAATATATTGAGATATTTTATTATTATTATTATTATTATTATTATTATTATAGAACTCCAAACAAAAAGGAATACACAAGAATGCAAGATGCACCCACAATACGAAAGAAAACTGTTGACGGTAGATTATTTCATCCATTGGTGAGAAGCTGAAGCATAAGGGTGTCAAATGGGAGGCTCGGTTAGGCAGAATAATGTAATGATCGAGTTAATAAATGAACAGATTAATGATCCATCTAAAAATTAATTGTGACCCAGCTAGGTAAAGATTGTTAAATAACGGGTTATAACCAACTCGCTGAACTCTTACCAAATATTAAATTTTTTTGTGTTTAGTTTCTTTAAATTTGTTTAATTATAAAGCAAATCTAACGAGACTTTTTTTCTCTTGCTATATACTCTAACCTTTCAAGCTAGGAGAAATGTTTTTTTTTAAAAAAAAAAATATTTTGCCATATTTTATTATGGGTCAATTGGACTATATATTTAACCCAACTTTTAGATGGGATACTGTTGTGCAATTTTACTTATATAGTTACTGGTAGATGTAGTTAACATACTGGTCTTATATAAAAGTGACCTCATTTTGGATTGAATATTGCAAAATAATTAATTTGTCCGTATATTTTACTCCATCCTTTTAAATAGGGAGTTATATTATTTTGTACCACTGACTTAGGTTTTAGGTCCTTATAATTTTCTGAAATATATCAACGTGCTTCTGCTCTGTGTTTAATTTGATCTTCAAATTAAAATCATCTTATTATGGTCTCCAGCTTAAAACCATCGTATTACTATCGAAATTGTAACTAGTGGATGGACACTTACATGTCGATCTGCTATAATTTATAGGTAATTACCATAAAAGTAAAAAATTTAATTTGAAACCTAAGGTTATGGAGATCATTTAAACTTCTTCATGATATGTCCCTCGTGCACCAATTATACACATGACATAGATGTGCCGATGTAATTAATCTACTGGCTTCTATAAATTACTAGATGCAAATGCCTGTGCTAGCACGGGCCCCACATTATATCGTCTTTTACTTATTAATGTGTTTTTTGTTACAATTTTCTGCGTGTCGAAAAAATTGTCTTAGTATGATTTGATACGAAATTTTAATAAAATACTTTTGAAATATGTAGTAAAAAATAAGCCTTAGATATTTGTGTGGTTGGTAAATTATCTCATAAAATTAAATTATATATAAATATAGAAATGTGTCAATCTTTTTGGGACAAATTAATAACGAAAGTAAGACAATTTTTTGGGACATAGGGAGTATACCTGTTGTTTATTTTTACTTAAAATATATTTTAGAAATAATGATATGTTTTTATATTTATAACAATTAAGTATAAACAGGAAAAAAATAAACTTTAAACTTCTCATTTTATTCCTTTTAAGAAGTTTAATAGACACAAAAATATTAGGTCATAGTTAAGAACATAAGCTTCCAAAAGTTCTATGGTTACACAAATATTATGACATGTTTAATGCCACAACTTTTAAAAGTTTTTTTTTTATTTTTTCCTTAAATTTCCTGTTGAGCCATGCTATGTTAAACAAACTACAAGTAAAAAATTAAGCTCACAAAATGTTTATATCAAATAATATTAATCTACGATGATTAAGAGATTTAATGAGGTAAAAAGTATAAAATTATATGTATATTTTCCTTGAGTTTGTCCTATGTAGAATATTTATTCATATTATAATTTTCCATGTTACCAATACTGATATAGTTAGATTAGTTCTTTTGAAATTTTGAATACTATACTTATTATAGCACTAAAAATATAAAAATAAAGTCATCTATAATGACCAATTAATGATATCTGCATGAATAATCTGTGGGTCCCTTGATAAGATGATGTAGAGACATGTATGAGACACTCCAAGCAAATCATAAGGTTAACGTGGAATAAGCATATGCAGAGAACAAACTTATCAATTAACTAAAAGGACTAAAATGCCATTAACAAATTAGTTAATCAAAGTAAGAAAATGCAATGTATAATAACTAGGGACCCACAGGTATAATAACTTTTCAGCTGGTACAGAAGTAATTAAACTAAAGTGGAGGGGTTTTCTTGTTCAGCAGTGGACGACGATTCTGCCTCCCCAAACCCGTGCTTCTATATAGTAGTAAAATTCGACCTTTAATGAATGAGTAGCAATAGAAAAAAAAAATCCTCTCAGTAAACATTTCAATCAAATTGGTAATTTCAGATGACTATCATAATTACGTAAATGTAGTAACCCAAAAATTAGGTGACTAACCTGCTGCAAGTTTTATTGTCCTGATTGAATAAAAATTAATTTGTATTAATAATGGTTAGTTAACGATTAATCATCTTATAAAAAGGAATTAAATTGAGTATGAAAATATTTTGAGATGTCATACGAGCTTTAAATACCATGGATTAGTATTCTTGCAAACAAAAAGAGATACTCGTAAATGGTGCATGCATTTTTTTCAGGATAGGAATCAATTTAATTTTTAATTTGGTAATTCTATCATGTAACTGAATGAAAGAATAAGATTTATCCACTATTCAATTGTACTTATAAATTATGAATTTGGCATAATATTCAGTCCGACATAATAAGAAAAAATCTAACATTTTCTTCTTCGAATTTGAAATTGGTGTAATTTTTAAAAAGTTTTGTTGGGATCGTTAAAAATCACTTGGGTTTTAAATATGGATAAGTTTGAAGGTGATTTGAATTATTGTTAGATCAAAATTTAAATTTCATCATTATTGGACCCACCTTAAAATAAATTAAAAAATAAAATAAATTAAAATAAATCACAGAAGAAAGAAACCAAAAAATAACTATGTAATTACAGGGTGTAATTACGCCTAATTCTCAATCCCCCCTTGAGAATTAGATAGTGTAATTACACCCCCTCAATTACACCCAATTTTCACCTAACTAAGTAATTACTTAATCAAACAAACAGATCAAACTGTATAATTATACTCAATTACGTCCAATTCCAATTACATGGGTTGCTTTCCAAACAGGCCCTTAGGGAAATTGTGTTTTGGACATGGGATCAGTTTGAAGGTAATTTGAATTACTTTCAGATCAAAATTTAAATTTCATCATTATTGGACCCACCTTAAAATAAAATGAAAAAAAGCATATTGTACAGTGTACACATTGTGTGACCTGAAAATGACAAGGAAAGGACCTGCCATTGTTGCGAAGCGGAATACCGAAGAAGAAAAGCTGATTAATCAATGACAAGGACTTGCCTTTTTCATTTAATCGCTCATTTAGGTTATCACTTCTGAATCCAACTTCTCTTCATTTCATAATCATTATCTAGAATGAGTAATTTAGATTTAATAATTAATTAATTATAATTATTATCTAGAATGAGTAATTTAGATTTAATTAATTAATTAAAATAGTCTTAATTTGCCTTTTCGATGTAACTTCTAAGTAGGCGTTTGGACATGCGATTTCATCTCTTGAGATGAAATCCTAAATCATCTAAAAACTCATGGTTTAAAATTTCAAATCATATATATATTTAAAAAAAAAGAAAGAAAGGAAGTTCAAATCATAATTTCAAATTTTTTAAATGTAAGACTTGACCCATAAGTTTATATTTGTAAAAAAAGACCCATAAAATTTTTAAATGTAACAATGTTGGTTCGTCTTCTGGGTCATCTGATTGGGACATGACATGAGATTATTAAATACTTAATGAAGAGATTACTACATGTATCATTTGTTTGATCAAGAGATTATATTAAAAGTAATTACATTAATTTCATGTTAGAGGATTATTATTATTATTATTATTATTATTATTATTATTATTATTATTATTATTATTATTATTATTATTATTATTATTATTATTATTATTATTATAGAACTCCAAACAAAAAGGAATACACACAGAATGCAAGATTTAATATATTTACCACAATAATATTTTGGAAAGAAAACTGTTGACAATAAGAGATAGATTATTTCATCCATTGTTCGGACGTGGGATTGACATCCCGTAGTGGACACGGTCATACTAACCGGGTGTCAAATGGGAGTTGTGCGAGAATTAATATCCTCGGCTTTCTAAATAATGTGGATATTGATCTATCGCTTGTATGTATTTTCGATATTTAATGATCGAGTTAATAAATGAACAGATTAATGATCCGTCTAAAAATTAATTTTATTGGGATGACCCAGCTGGGTAAAGATTGTTAAATAACGGGTTATAAGAAACTCGCCGAACTCTTACCAAATATTAAATTTTTTGTGTTTAGTTTCTTTAAATTTGTTTAATTATAAAGCAATTCTAACGAGATTTTTTTTCTCTTGCAATATACTATAACCTTTCAAGCTAGGAGAAAAGCTAAAAAAAAAAAAAAAAATTGCCATATTTTATTATGGGTCAATTGGACCATATATTTAACCCAAATTTTGGATGACCCGAATTAAGCAGAAATGGGCTGAGTTATAAATGAGGGATATATATTAACCTGCCCAAATTAACTTCATGAATTTGCAATGGGCATCCTTCGGAAGGACACTCATTTCATTTTTAGTCTTCTTAACACTTCTTCAACAATTTTAGATTCTTCCTCCTACTCCATCTTCTTTTCCTCAAGTATAGGTAGTTCTGCAGGTAATCGATAAAAATATGGAAATTTTATTTTCTTTGTGAGTTCGTATAAAAAAATTCTTACCTACTTATGAATTTATTTATGGATTATTTTTGCAGCTTTAATTGAGAATATCATATTACCTAGAAATTTATCGGGGATTTAGCTACCGCGATTTTACCTGGGGATTATTTCATGGAGATTTACCTTAATATTATATTATCTAGGGAATTATCTAGGGATTTGTTGCAGCAATTTACCTGGGGATAATATCTTGAAAATATACCTGAAAATTATATATATTACCTAGGGAATTGTTTGGGATTTAGTTTCTGTGCGCGATTTTACTTGAGTATCATTTCATGGGAATTATTTGGGGATGTGAAGAGGAGATGCGCGGATGCCCCAATGGGGAGGTGTGAGAGATTGGCTATGGATGGTTTCGGGAGAGGTCGCGGTAGGCCTAAGAAGAATTGGGGAGAAATGATTAGGCAGGACATGACGCAACGATTCTGACTTACGAAGGACGACCTTAGATAGGATATTGTGGAGGACGGTATCAGGGTAAAAGGTTAGTAGATAGTTGAGCGTGTTTCGTGTGTCCTTCCATCCTTATAGGTGTAGTATTACCTCTGTTGTTTCTTGTCCTTCGATTTCCTGTTACTATCTGCTATCTCTGGTACTTCGATTATCATGTTAGTTTGCCGCATTTATTATTATTATTTTTTTTCATGTTAGGCTTATATTCTATGATATTTTATCATGGTTTCTTTACTTTCTTCAATCCTTGTCTAACCTTTTTGTCATGTCTTATCTTGAACCGAGGGTTTTTTTTGGAGACAAGCCTCCCTACCTCCCAAGGTGTAGTAGAGTCCGTGTACACTCCTCGCTCTCTCAGTAATTCTCCACTTATGGAATTTTGTTGTTGTTGTAAGGAATTACTTTGGGATATTGTTGTGCAATTTTACTTATATAGTTACTTGGTAGATGTAGTTAACATATTGGTCTTATATAAAAGTAACCCATTTTGGATTGAATATTGCAAAATAATTATTTTGTCCGTATATTTTACTCCATCCTTTTAAATAGGGAGTTATATTACTTTGTACCACTAACTTAGGTTTTAGGTCCTTTAATTTCTGACGTTTATCAACATGCTTCTGCTCTGTGTTTAATTTGATATTCAAATTAAAATCATCTTATTATGGTTCCAAAATTAAAAACATCTTATACTATCGTAATTATAACTAGTGGATGGACACTGCATGTCTACATGCTATAATTTACAGGTAATTACATAAAAAGTAAAAAATTTAATTTGAAACCTAAGGTTACAGAGATCATTTAAACTTCTTCATGGTATGTCCCTCGTGCACCAATTATACACATGACTAGCAAACAATGCCCGTGCATTCTCCAACATAATTAATTTGGTTACACAATTTAGTTTGTCTTTATATGCAAAGGATATCGTGATTCTATTTAGTGAGTCTCTATATTTTTTTTCTTTTCGTCTTATTTTTCTCCTTAATTTCTCATTTGTTGTTAAAATTTATCTTATTTTGGTTATGTCCGTCTCTTTTTATATTTAGTAAGTTGACAATTCAAGTATCCTACATATCAAGTTTATAATCACAAGATTCAAAAAATATTTTATTATATTATACACATTTTTAATTTAGGACCACAAGATCGTCTATCTTTATTTCTTAAACGTTGTGTCTAGTCAAACGTAGACACTTAAGTCAAAACAGAGGGAGTATACGCCCAATGAATAAAATGAAAAGGCAATTGAGACACCGTGGACACGTTGAACTTAAAAGTAAACACACAAGAGGTAGTGTTAATGTTAATCTTCCGAAATGCACACATGTTAATCCCTTAGAGTACAATTTCAATTGCTTGTACAACTTATTGTTGCCGCGTTTTGTCCACTTGGGCGTTTGTTGCTAAAATAAAAATTGTCTTATTTTGGTTATGTCTGCCTCATTTTATATTTAGTAAGTTGACAATTCAAGTATCCTACATGTCAAATTTAGAATCACAAGATTTAAAGATATTTTATTATATTATAGACATTTTTAATTTAGAACCACAAGATTTGAAAGTCTATATTTATTTCTTAAACTTTATGTCTAGTCAAACCTAGACACTTAAATTAAGACACAGGGAAGTACATGCCAAATGAAGGAAATGAAAGGATAATTTAGACAGAATTGTGACTTAAAAAGTAAATACACAAGAGAGAGAACGTAACTGTCCGAAATATACATATGTTAGCCTCCGTTGTAGTATATAATTTTAGTTACTTTTTGTACAACTTATTGTTATTGTGTTCCTCCACCTTGGGAATAGACATGTATTTTTAGAAATGTGGCCAAGTAATATGGGGACGGGCTGAAAGACTTCATTTTTATTAATTCTTAAAGAACGCGAAAAGTCAAGTACAATAATGTGGCCAAGTAATATGAGACGAAAAGAGATTTCATTTATTAATTCTTAAAGAACGTGAAAAGTCGAATGTGGCCAAGAAATATGGACGAGGAGATTTCATTTATTAATTTAAATAATGCGAAAAGTCAAAAGTGAACAAGTAAAATGCATGGAGGAAATAAATATGAATCGGATAATTAAAATCAAGTACATACATATATATATATGAGAAGAAAATAAATATTCAAAGAAGAACATCAAAAGTCAAAAGTGAACAAGTAAAAGTGCACGGAGGAAATAAATATGTGTCGGAGGATTAAAATCAAGTACACATTTATACACGAAAAGAGAATAAATATTCGCATTATAACATATATCCACGGATTTATTAATTTTAAAAACGTGAAAAGTCAAAAAAAAACAAGTAAAAGTGCACAGAAATAAATTTGTGTAGGTGAATTAAAAATGAATCGTATATGTCTATACATGAGAAGAGAATAAATATTCAAAGAAGAAACGTGAAAAGTCAAAAGTGAATAAGTAAAAAGTGCGGGAGGAAATAAATGCCAGTTTCGTCACATACGATTAAAATCAAGTACAAGATACGTCTAAATATTAAGTACTATGACATATGTCCACGTGATAAAAAAATAGTTGATAAAGTGTATAAGTTATATTGCTTATGGTACAAGCATTCATTGAGTGTACAATTTGGTAAAGTTTAGGGTACAAGTCAAGCAACAGATTCATTCATCTTTCATGCATATATATATATATATATTGTTTGGGTCCAATCTACATACATTAATAATAGAATATTTTAAACCTTTAAATTAATCGAATTAATTAAAATTCAAGTTATCAAATATATATATATATATATATATATATATATATATATATATATATATAGGGTCCAATCTACATACATTAATAATAGAATATTTTAAACCTTTAAATTAATTCAACTAATTAAAATTCAAGTTATCAACTAATGCTTAAATATTGCTATTATTTTGTCTCAAAGAGGGGGAAATAGTTTCCTTTTAAACAAGTCTTCTTTTAAAAAAGTATTAATAAAATTTTGTAAACTTTGTATTCTTAGTAAACATTAATATAATAAAGTTTTGGATATTTTAACACAAACCACAAAGCAGATACTAATCGTGTTTTGAACATACAACTTATTAGTAATATAAGTAAAAAGATTCAAGCGAATTTTTATTTAAAAAGCTGACAAAATAATGAATAAAATAATTGTAATTTGAGAAATTATATAACCAATTAACATTAATAAGAACAAATTTTTGAAATAAAAGAAAATATATGGGTCAAAAAAATTAATATGATGTGTGACTATATAATATAAACTTTAGTAGAATTTAACTTAAATTTTAAAGAAAATACATTTATGATGTGAGACTACACGATAATATTTTCACTAAATATATATAAATGATAAAAGTACCTATTAACAATATATCATTGTAATTATGAAAGAAGAACAGAAGCAAGTATTGTATCATGCTAACAACTTTTCTGCTATTTGTTGAGATAAATTACGCATTTGAATTATGCACTGAACTTTCTAATTTTTATTTGTGAATGGTAAGTAAGAAATGATTGATCTTCAGGAGAATAATGTATAATGACTAACGGTCGTTGTATAAAATACCATTCAATCTAAGAAGCAAATATATATCTTTGCAAACCTAATAAATTTATAGCATTAAGTGATAGTAAAAAACAAATACAATGTTAGATTCTTAGTGCTTTACAACTTAAGAAATGAATGTTCTCATAATTAAAAAATAATAAGTTATGTTACTTTATTAAATTATACTACTAAAGTTTTGGTTAGGACCAGTAGAATGCAAAGATTTCAATAGAACAAAAATTTTGAGATGAAATGAAACCAAATAATTTCCTGTACATACTTCTTCGATTGAAAATGTTGTCATACTAATATTATGTTTGTCGTTAGCTCAAATTAGACCTATTGGGCTTGTGCGAAGCACGGGCATCAACATCTAGTGTGTGTGTGTATATATATATATATAATAGAAATTTAGATGTGTCGATGTAATTAATCTATTGGCTTTGGTATAAATTAATTCGACCTTTAATGAACGAGTCGTAAGAAAAACATCTAACTGTAAACATTTCAATTGATTGGTAATTTCAGTTGACTATCATAATTACGTAAATGTAGTAACCTAAAAAATTAGGTGACAAACCTCCTGTAAGTTTATTGTCCTGATTGTAAAAAAATTAATTTGTATTAATAATGGTTAATTAAAGATAAATCATCTTATAAAAAGGACTTAAATTGAGTATGAAAATATTCTGAGATGTCATACGAGCTTTAAATACCATGGATTAGTATTCTTGCAAACAAAACGAAATACACGTAAATGGTGCATGCATTTTGTTACATCCCGTATTCTCGTGCGTTAAGTTGCATCATAGGTTAGTCACATAAGCTCAAATGACAGGATTATGTTTGAAGTTATAAGTGGTTATGTTATGTTCAACAAGTGATAAGTAAGTGCCGCGAAGGCTGGAGGTTAAATGAACCGGAAAAAAATAAAATAAGTTTCGCTGAGTTTGGGATGTTGAATAAGTTATAGGACATGGAGTTTTGGACATATCCAAGTATGCAAATAAAGAGATCGGTGTATAAAAGTTTTAGGTCTCAAAATAATTCATGATAAACAAGAATCGGCTCATACAAAAGTGCGGGAACAAGATCGCATGCTGGGATTTTGTTAACTATATAAAGTGGGTTTAACCCTCATTTTCAGCCAAAAACCAACCCAAAAATATTTACCAACAATTCTAGAAAGTCAACCTTCCCTCCATCAAATTTCAACGCGATAAGTAAAAATCTCCGCATCGTGTTCACGCGTATAGTTACGCTTATAATATTGTGTTGCAAGTGAATTTGTGGCTTGAGAGTAAGGCAAGTATTGGAGATATCGCAGTATTAGCGGAAGTAAGGTATGAATCTTTCTCTTTGGTATCATTTAAGGCTTACTTATGGAGATAAATTTATGAAATAATTATGTAGCGAATTCGTTTTGTGAGGGAGTGAGAAAATATCTGTGGAGTATTTGATGGAATATTTTGGTTGTAACGAGGTTGTTGTTGTTATTAGTTGTTGATTTGTTGGTGTCGAGAATTCGGGCTAGGCATATAAATAGGAGATGTCATTCAAATTTTGCATCTAGACTAAAAGGAATTTATTTAGAGACTTAAGATAAGAGTGTGACAACGAGCCTAATGCATAATACGAATGGTTGCCCTATGTAGATTATGAGATTTACCTAACGATTCTAAATAAATCGCCGATAGGAAGCAAGTTGGAAAGTCGGAGAGTAAGCCCCAAAGGTATGTTAAGGCTAGTCCCTTTCTTCTAAAGGCATGATTCCTTTCTATGAATCCAATAGATGTTTCAAAATGTCCCATGATCCCTTTATGTGAATCCATAAATGTTTTCCAAGAATATTCTTATTTTCAAAAAGCCAGAAATTCATGATTCATAGAGTTTATGATTCAAAGGCATGACTTCTTTTTGATAATCCATAAATATTTTTCAAAATGCCCCTATTTTCCGAGTCAAAGATTTATGATTTTATAAGCTTTTAAGACAACAACAACTGACATGTTTTTATAATATGAATGACGATGTTAAAGATGAGAATGTTTCCACATGATGATTACGATGGTGATGATTTTTTTAATTCTAGAAATTCCAAATCTTATGATGTTAAGACTATTATGAGATTATTGAGATTATTTCATGATTTTCTCGATTTTATTTATTGTCATTGATCTCACCTTATAATAATTGTTCTTTCAAGTGCGAGACATAGCGACGATGATAAATTGATAATGAAAATCGGAGGTTACCGACCTTACGTCACTCCGATATAGTTGTGTCTTTTGATTGGGCTCTTACGCATGCTTTATATATGTATGTATTTTCTCACACCGAGCCGCGCCATAGTCGGCCGGCACGACACCTATTGCGCAACCACCGATCAGCTTGGTACACACACACCAAGTTCCAAAAGTGGCCTAGCACGTTACACGCCGAGTCCCGAAAGTGGCCGGGTACGTTACACACCGAGTCCCGAAAGTGTCGAGTACGGCGACACACCGAGTCCCGAAAGGCCGGCACGTTACACACCGAGTCCCGAAAAGGTCCGGGGCACGCACACCGAGTCCCAAAAGGCCGGTACGTTATGATGATGATATTATATATATGTATGTAAGAAAAAGTTTTTTTTTAAAAGTTCGAGCATGATGATATCCGCCTTACGAGGCATCCGTACGTGCATGTGTTATCTCTCTTATTCCATGTTACCTTCCATATCTATATTATGTCGTTATTCATGCCTTACATACTCGCACATTATTCGTACGGACGTCCCTTCTTGTGGACGATGCGTTTCATGCCACGCAAGTGTATACAAATACGAGTAGGATATTAGCATAAGATGTTCCGAAATTGATTGGCGAGCTCCATTTCCTTTCGGAATGTTGCCGAGTCGGAGTATATATGTTATGGTATCTTGATTTATGTTAGAGACTTTGCGAACGTGCTGTCACGTATATAACATGTCGGGCCTTGTAAGCGGCTCTGTAAGTCGATGTATCATTATGCATTATATTACAAATTTCATGTGATTACGGATTACTTGATTTGAAAGCATTTAATAGCATGTTTTTTTTTAAAAGCTTTCATTATGCACTCGTTTCATGATTTAAGAGTCCGGTAAGTTATGAGTATAACGAGAACCCCGGTTCGGGTTAACAAATACTAAGTAAGGGTCGGGTGCCCATCATGCCCTATCAAAAGTTGGCGTGTGACAAATTGGTATCGAAGCGATTCGTCCTAGGGGTTGTCCGTAAATTCGTGTCGAAAGAGTCCGTTTATGGTGTGAAGCGCGCCACATTTATAAAACGAGGCTACGGGCATCTAGGGTGGTTACTCTTCTTTCACATCTAAGATCATGCGATAGAGCCAAGTCATAGGAAATGAGATTCTTATACTAACCTTTAATTTCAGCGAGAAGCACGGTTCTCGATGGGAGAAAGCGAGTGATGATGTATGGGAAGTCACGAGGTAAGTCACTTCGTTGAGGGCGCATTATCGAATATATCTATATATATATGATAATGGATCGGCCGACACAGAGGTAAGTCGGTGTAAGTACAAGTGAGGAATTGAATAAATGTATCTCTTGATGATAAGTTCGAGTCATAAGTTTGTGAATTGGACAATTGAATAATCGACAAAGGCAAGCAATGGCACGAAGGATGTATGTCGGGTAAGATAAGAATATTGCCTATACGATCGAGATGCAAAGCTAAAAAATGAAAAAGGAGATAAACAAGAAGGTATAACGGAAGCATCGCTAAAGGATCGGGTACATCGCGAGGTGTGATATACGAGGTAAGTTTTGATATCTTTGTTTTACCGAAATCGGGAGCCCCCGGGTGGCCGGGATA